>NC_081318.1:69686092-69989122 GCF_026419965.1 Kogia breviceps | reverse complement strand
AATAATAATACTTTATCATTTATGTAGTATACTTTTTTTTTTTTGGCTGCGTTGGGTCTTGGTTGCTGCGCGTGGGCTTTCTCTAGTTGCGGTGAGCAGTGGCTGCTCTTCGTTGCCGTGCGTGGGCTTCTGATTGCGGTGGCTTCTCTTGTTGAAGAACATGGGCTCTAGGGGTGCGCTCTTCCGTAGTTGCAGCACAGAAGCTCAGTAGTTGCGGCACGTGGGCCCTAGATTGTGTGGGCTTCAGTAGTTGCAGCGTGTGGGCTCAGTTGTTGTGGCTTGCGGGCTCTAGAGTGCAGGCTCAGTATTTGTGGTGCATGGGCTTAGTTGCTCCACTGCATGTGGGATCTTCCTGGACCAGAGATCAAACCCATATCTCCTGCATTGGCAGGCAGATTCTTAACCACTGTGCCACCAGGGAAGTTCCTGTAGTATACATTTTTTAAAGAATATGGCCAAATAGTTTTTACCTTAAAAGGGAACTGCAATATATGAAAAAGATGAAATATGGAGAAAGGAAAATACTGACACAGATATACTGCCACACATACCCAGTTCTGTGTTACCTGGCTGGGTACTAGCATTAACACAACACTGGAAATATGTTTAGAACTCTACTGGTGTGCCAGGGAGGCTCAAGGTTCACAGCCAACATGTTAACTGGCAAAGTACTGCTTAGAGCAGAGAGGGTGTGAGGGCACTCATGGGCAGACAGGTCATGACATAATGATATGACATTTAATTTGAAACTATTGGATATTTATATATCTGGACTATTCTTGACTGTATTTCCATACACAAGTTTTAGTCATCAGGTTGTCAGGTATTCAACCAACCCCTGGAAACTTCACATGATTCCTAAGATGCTGGCTATTTGACAAGACCACCTTGCCCAATGGAGGACTCTCTAATGGAGCTAATGCTTGTGAAACTATTCCAGTCCCAGTGCTAGGATCATGCATGGGAATAGCTCAGCTCGCCGCCCCCCCTCTCTCCATAGCAACTATCGTTCCCAGAGAACTCTCTGGGGCACTCATAAAAGTGCTCAGACGTATCTATCCCTCTTCAGTATTTTCCAAAATGTCTGTCATGGAATCTTAGTCTTATAAGATTCCCTGCTGAAGAAGGCAGGGGAGGGGCAATTTAACCTTGGATAATTAATTTTAGGAAACATAGCATAAAATGTTCCCTCATATGTGAAAATATTATCATGTAAGTTAAAAATCTGTTACTTTGGGTCTCCAAAAATTATATTATTACCTAAATTTTTATTTGATTATTAACCAAAAACCTGTCAACATCCTGGGGACTAATATTTTGCAACTCTGTGGAAAATTCTTTACCATACCCTAGAGTTCATTAAGGCATATTTTGCTCCCACTCCCAGACCTCACCCATCAGAATGGACACTTGATTCTTCTTACTTTCTCCTCTGTTTGAAGTTTCTTCTGCAGAAACCATTTTCTCTTCCCTTCTCCAGAGTCAACATCAGATAATACCTAACCATTAACTTTCTCTTGGAAACTTTCACTGCAGGGGACTGCCTTATTCAGAAGTTTAGAAATAGCTTGGTAATTAAAGGTACCAAGGTTAATGAAATGTACTCTGTTTCACTGTTGTGGTGGCTATGATTCCTCTTTATAATACGTAATAGAAAAATACATACAGCATTTTTTAAAATAAAATTTTTAATTATAAAGAATAAGAAATATTCCTTTTAAAACCTTGTTAATTCAATTTAAGAAATCACACCATTGTGATTTAAGATAACCCTGTTAACATATCATATTCTCTTCCAAATATATTCATAAATTTGATATTGTTATGTATATAAAATTGTGTGTTTGTATCCTGTTTTTTTCACTTAACATAGAGACTATGAAGTTTTTCACATCCTTAAAAAGGTATAATCTGTCATGTGTAAATAATTCAGGGCTCACAAAGTTGGGGAATAGAGAATAAACTTACTTTTAAACAATATGTAAGGGACTTCCTTGGTGGCACAGTGGTTACGAATCTGCCTGCCAATGCAGGGGACACGGGTTCAAGCCCTGGTCTGGGAAGATCCCACATGCCGTGGAATGGCTAAGCCCATGCGCCACAACCACTGAGCTCACACACCACAACTACTGAAGCCCGCGCACCTAGAGCCTGTGCTCCGCAACAAGAGAAGTCACCGCAAGGGGAAGCCCACGCACCACAATGAAGAGTAGCCCCGCTCACCACAACTAGACAATTCCTGTGTGCAGCAACGAAGACCCAACACAGCCAAAAATAATATAAATAAATAAATTTATATTAAAAAGTTACTTATTCAAATAATGCTCAACATGTTTTCAGGTGAAATACCTCTAAATTTATAGCAATGGGTTCAATTGTCAATTGGAAAACAGTACGATAAATATTATATAATATGGGGTGTCAAAAGTGTCTAGAAATACAGAGAAAAAAGGGTGTATTTATTGCACTTCTATCAGATTAACAATTAACCCACTGCTCTAAATTTAGAGATATTTCATCTGAAAAGTATCTGGAGGCTAACAGAATCATTGGAATACATGACTTAAAAATACAGCCAAGGGCCTTCCCTGGTGGCGCAGTGGTTGAGAGTCTGCCTGCCAATGCGGGGAACACGGGCTTGTGCGCCGGTCCGGGAGGATCCCACATGCCGCGGAGCAGCTGGGCCCGTGAGCCATTGGCCACTGAGCCTGTGCGTCCGGAGCCTGTGCTCAAATACAGCCAAGATATGCTTTAAAAATAAGTTTATCTCACATTAACACTAAGAAAAAAGATACCAAAAACTGATATCCAAACACATACAGCATTTAGAGGTAATTTAGTTGCCAACTGAATCAATATTGCTTGTTCTCTTTAACTTTCATTTGATCTAAACTTGGAAGCATAGAAATTAGTAAGCAATTTACTCATTATATGCTTTTCCCAAACTTGTGACTATATATTTTTGTCCTGTTCTGACACAACTAGTCTTTGAAAAAGGCCTGCATATTCGTTGTGGTAAAGGACCATTGGTTCTTATGATTTACATTGGTTGTTCAACCTGTCAGAGAACAGGATCCTTCATTCTCCCGTGGCCTATATAATAGTATTCACCTGAAAAAATTAACAGCTTTTATCTTACGTTTAATTGCTTGGGCTCCAGAGTCCAATTCCTTGTTGTGAGTCAATGTTCCACTACTTATTCTCTGACTTTTGCAAAGTTAACTTTTTGCCCTTGGTTTTCTATTGTGAAAAATGGAAATACAAACACCCTTAGGGCTAATGACCAGAGTAAAGTAGATAATTAATGCAAAGAGCTTGGAATATTACCCAGAGTATGGCAAGTGCTGAATTAATATTCGCTATTGCTATTACGGCAAAAGTGGTATAGACACTTTAAAATCACAAACTTCAATGTCCACCTGCAAATTCCTTTTTTCTCCACGTTATTAGAACCTGAATACTAGAAGTAGCAAACTGACTCAGAAATAGAGAAAGCAGAGAGTTTGTCTCAGCAGATAATTAAGCTGAGATAACACATTCACAGAAGTCATTTGAATTGGCCATGATACCAGATTTCAAAAAACGCAAATACATACATACTGAGAGGCAGGGAGTTATTAGTTCCTATAAAGACATGAATAACTTATCATGCTCTCACTCTGTAAATATGCTTCTGCAAATAACAGGGGGACAATTTTATTCTCTGGTATCTCCTTGCTATCTTTGATAAAATGTCACCTTCTCACTTAGGTCTTCCCAAATGATTCCATGTGCAATACCCCTCTCATCTCCTAGCATACTTTATCTCCTTATTGATTTAATGTTTTCATTGCATGCATCACCTTTGCTATCAGCTGAATGCTTATATCTCCCCAAATGCAATCCTACTCTCCCTGACAGCATGGTATTAGGATGGAGACCTTTGAGAGGTAATTAGGATTAGGTGAGGTCATGAGCATGGACCCTCATGAACGGAATTAGTACCCTTATAAGAGGCAAAGAGAGGTTGCTTCTTCTCTCTGCTCTCAGACATGTGAGCATACAACAAGAAGTCGGCAGTCTGTCACCTAAAAGAGGCTCTCACCAGAATCCAACCAAGTTGGCACCCTATATATGAACTTCCAGAATCCTGAGGAATAAATTTCTGTTGCTTACAAGCCCCCCAATCTATGGCATTTTTTGTTATAGCAGCCTGAGCTGACTGAAACAACTTCCTTACACATTATATAATTTTTTTTTTTTTTTTTGGTTTTTTTTTTTTTTTTTTTTTTTTTGTGGTACGTGGGCCTCTCACTGTTGTGGCCTCTCCCGTTGCGGAGCACAGGCTCCGGACGCACAGGCTCAGCGGCCATGGCTCACGGGCCCAGCCGCTCCGCGGCATGTGGGATCTTCCCGGACCGGGGCACGAACCCGTGTCCCCTGCATCGGCAGGCGGATTCTCAACCACTGCGCCACCAGGGAAGCCCCCACATTATATAATTTATTAATTCATTCTGTTTAATGTTTGGCTTCCTCTACTTGAATGTTAGCTTCATTGCATAGGGATTTTTCATAATTTTTTCAAAACTATATCCCTAACACTTAAAACAATTCTTAGCGCATATCATGAATATTTGATGAATAAATGAACAAGTCCAGAAGTGGGACATATATAGTCTTGATCAAGTCAGTAGCTAAAGAATATCAAGATTCAGATCCCTTCCATCCTCCCACTCTGCCATCCTCAGTGTTGGCTTCATCGTAAAGTAAAAACCTCTTCTTCTTGGTTTTCTAATATGAAAAATGGTAATAATATTAATACAAACTCCCATAGGGCTACTAAGTGGATTAAAGGAGGTAATAAATGCTCTGTAAAAGAACAAGAAAGCATTCACAGAAGTCCCTCAACAGATCTTCTGTTTTCTTGATCAACAGATCAATCATTTTGTTTTATTGATCAACAGATCAATACCTCACTGAACAGAAATTTGATCACTTAAACTAATTAAGTGTTAAGGTGAAGGGAATTTCTTTAAATGTTAGAGAAATCAGGATTTCCCCCTAAAATAGGGGAAAAGATCATGATCCTGCAGCGGTAAATACTTGATGCAATGTCGCACTCCACTGGCAAAGAAGGAAGCCTAGATGGGTGGACAGAGCAAATAACTGTCGACCACATTATTAGATCTCTGCTTCTATGCACTACTGAAGTGGGCTGGGGTAAGACTAAAAGCTTTTAAAACAATTGCAAATAATAGTGACCTTAAAATAAACAAAAAGAAAGGAAAAGTAGACCCACGTTCAGTTAGTTAGAATGAATTGGACTACTTTACATGCGAACTGATTTAGGAAACATGATTCAACAGCTAAAAGCAATCAAGGTGTGTATTTATTTCATTCTACTGTCTGGTTGCTAAATCTGCTTTCAGAAAGAGTTTGAGTGTTAGTGACCTAAATGAATCTATCTGTGAACTGATGCATTCACTTAAGTTTTAATATGTGTTTGCTATGCTCATGTTACAAAGTTTAGTTGCCTTTTTATTTAACATCAACTCTCCCATTTTTGTTGGCTCTTCAAGTGGCCAAGATAAAAAAAAGAGTATATTTATGGATGTGAGAAGTGATGTGTTAAAATATTTTATTGGTTTAGATTCAGTTTGGTAATCTTGTGGCTCTTTCTTTAGTTGGATAGCAAATATGAAAAGAATGAGCACGTATAAATGTCTTATTGGAAATAAAACAGCACAATTGAATATATGCTCAAATATACAAGAAAGAAATTCAATTTGGGTTTTTAAATAGCTAACCTTTACATGTAAAGAAATGATTCATTTAAGTTAATACAGCTTAACTATGAGACTTTCAGTATCTAGTAATGATTATTTACTTTCTTAATGTTCATCCACTATTTGATTTTTATGTATTTAACCTTACTATTAACATCTACAAAAGAAGAAAAGTAGTTGCCACAAAAATGATAAAAGTGAAATTAGGCCATTTTGCTCAAATTTAATTTTCTGATTCAACGTCCATATAAGCTAGAATGAAATTGATGAATGACTATGAATTTAACACTTAAACTTCCATAGGGAATTGAGAGTTATGTCAGAATTACCTCTTAAGGAAATACTGAGTGGTCTCCCAGAAAAGTGTGGCCTGTGTATGTACCTGACCAGAGTCTATGAGAAATACATATTGCACAGGAACACATACCCTAATATTTTATTTGGAATACTTCAATATTGATTACTTTTGATGCATTTAATTGCCAAGCTGCAATTAGGCCTTCTCTCATGACGCTATTTCCAGGTACTTCAGCAGTCTTCCACACTGTCCCTTAATGTCATTGCCCTTGTCCATTTGCCATTTTCCATGGTACCTATCACCTTATGCACTATATAATTCACTAGTTTATTCTATTTATTTATTAGAAGTCAAAGCCAAAATTAGATAGGTGACTTATCTTTCCTAGAAAGCCATAATGATAACACAAATTTAGCAAACAAAATAATTAAGCATCAGAGATTTTAAAATATTTCCAGGGCTTCCCCGGTGGCGCAGTGGTTGACAGTCCGCCTGCCGATGCAGGGGACACAGGTTCGTGCCCCGGTCCGGGAGGATCCCACATGCCCCGGAGCGGCTGGGCCCGTGAGCCATGGCCGCTGGCCCTGTGCGTCCGGAGCCTGTGCTCCACAACGGGAGAGGCCACAACAGTGAGAGGCCCGCGTACCACAAAAAAGTAAAAAATAAATAGGCCAAATTTTGTAACACAAAGTCAATAACATTTATGTTTTAGGTTAGCCGTATTGTGATTTAAATGTTAGCCTCTGCAGACAAATCTGGTGGTAACACATTTCTACATTGCACAATATGTGTCCCGAGGATTTCCTGCATGAAACATATTATGTCTATTCACTGACCTACATAATGAGGAAATAAAGAAGACAGAGGCAAATGAATGATCAAAATACGTAGAAGGCCAAGATTTGAGGAGCTTCTTGGGCAATGAGAATGTAGTTACGTTTTCACAGAAGTGCTTGTGGACATGACCCTGCTAGAATAGAGGTCTCTGGCCCACAGTCAAATAAAAAGCTATTTTTGGGGGAAGCTGTCAAACAGCCTCTCCAAAAGGAGCAGTCCTCTTTTGTGGACATAATAACAAGCATTAATTCAAGTTTATGTTCAACATAATAAAAAGGAAAGATAAAAATCAAGAGTATGCTGTAGAATAAATGACTCTATTAAACCAGGTGGTGTCACAGCCAAAAGCCAAAAAATACAGAGTCAAAAATACAGATATGTAAAATCGTATTTCTCACAAAGAAAAGGCACTGCAGCAAGGAATGTACAAATTATAAGAATCTTAACTAAGAAGCCTCTTATCTTTTGACTGAGAACTCAAAGAAAAGTTGAAGATGTGCCACCATTTCACAGCTAAGTAAAATACATTGAGTGCATTGAATGCAGGGACATCTTTCATGCCTTAAGGCACAGACTGCCCTGGTAGTGCCAGGATTACGGGGTCAGATGCAGTAAAATTTGAAAGCACGTAATGCATTCACACATGTTTTTTGCTACACATTTCTATAAATGTAATTAAATTGTCTAGTTCTGTCTTGTTTTTTAGTCATTCTAGATAAACCATCTAACTTGTATCCATTTCAAGTACTTATCTATAAACAGAATGGCAGTTGATTTTATGTGAGCAAATATTGCTCTTTTTCCTATGGCAAAACACCTAAGGTTGTAACATGTTTTCTGGGAGAGTAATTTCCAACTTTATAGAGAAACTCTGTAACAAAGAAGAAAAAACAGAAAGAGGAAGTAATTCAAAGCAGCTCTGTGTTCTGTGTGGTATTTAGATGGTATTTTACTTTTGTTCTATAATACTTTAATTTTTTTGTCTCTAGGAAATTTCGTTTCAGCCTTGAACACAAAAGGGTCCACATGTGTGGAGAGGCAACCATCAAGTAAGTTTACCATGACCTGGTCAAACTGTATTCAGTCATTTAAGGTAAAACAGGATTGTCCAATGAGATGGATAGGAACTGTTTCTTTCAGCCCTCCATATAGGATTTATAGAGCTTTGGTGCTCAAAGTCATAGTTTCATGCTAGTAGTTGAAATATAAGCATGTAATCCCACCCTCAGAAAGTATTATTTCTTAGAAGTGTTCACTGACAACAGTAAATAAAACGGAGGAGACTCAAATGTATATATTATGATGTAAAAGAAACAAAAATGATATCATTTGTGGGGAGTAGTAAAATAATCTCTCAATAAAAAGTAGCCCTCTGTGTGAACTCAGCAGGTATTTTATAAATTGACTCAGGCATATTTAATGATTAGGTATCAGGAATAAACAACCTTCAAAATTTCTTTCTCTTGAGAGATTATGATTTCATGACTGTTCAAGTTATTTACCAATAATCTTTTATAATTACCATCTAAATTGGAATACATATTTTCTTCCAAACAAATCTTTGAAATAAAATGGCAGATTGAGACAACTGAATACCTAATGTCCTTGCCCATGAAAAATAAACATGTATGTCTTTATTTCCTTGATGGTTGTTTCAGTTCTCTCAATTCAGCTTCTGTTTCTGAATTTCCTCTATGATTTTTGGTCACAGAGTCAGTTGGTGACTCATCTCATCCATTCTTAAAAAAAAAAAAAAAAGTGGTTTGCTGTTGTGTATCACAATTTTCTTCTCTATTTTTATATTTTTATTTGCCTTTTTATTTTAAACTTACTGAGCTTTCCTTCAATTAAAAAACTGTGTTTAACCTGTTCAAGGAATAACAGGTCCATATTTTTTTTCCTCAAAAGTTCTCCCTTACAACCTCTGGACTTTCTAATATTATTTCCTTAAGAGATTCTGAACATAGGTCCTGGGCCCCTTTTATAAAATGATATTTTAAAGACTCATAGACTATTAGAACCAGAAAGTAGAATTTAGCCCAAATACCACATGAAGAACTCAACACCTAGAAAACTTAAATGGCTTAGTTAAGACAAAATCTAGTAAAGAAAGAACTAGAACTCAAACTTCTTCATCTCTATTACAAAATTCTTTCTAGAACACAATACTGCCCTCTATGATATACAATAATACCATTTGAACTTTTGAGAAATAAGTACTTGAATAATGTATTCCCTAGATTTATATTCTATAATTATGTATTAAATACCAAATATAGATCTCTTATCATTGTGAACAAAAAAACTGGATATCTTGCATGTGTAAATCATTGCAATGGGATTTAAGAGCTGCATGGAGACATGATCTATGATAAAATACTGTTTGAACCACTTCAAAATAGGTACCTTATACTTCAAGATAACCACTGATACAATATTGTAAGTCAATGCCTAACTGATTCATACAGATAATGACTCAATGTTCAGAAGAGAAAGAAAACTCATAGAGCACAGTTATTAGAATGGGTTCCATGGAGAAGTAGGTCTTGAAGGATGCATAAGATTTAAATTTTTTTCTTATTGTCAAATAATAAATAACACAAACATAAAAATGCATAAAATTAAAAAAATTAAGGCAGATATCATGTAACTATCATCCTACCTGCCTCATAATTAACCTTTATGTTCATTCCTTCAACCTTACCTTAGAGATGACTTCGCTATTAAATATGATGGCAGTCACATTCTTGCTTTGCTTTATGTATATGTTTATAGTTTTGCTATTTGAGTGTGCATCCCTAAACAATGTTGTTTAATTTTGCCTGTTTGGGGATTTTTTTTTAATTGGAAACTGGCAGTGTGCATTCTTCTCTATCTGACTTCTTTTGCTCAACGTTGTGGTTTTACTATTCCCCCGTGAAATCCATGGAACTTCTTTATTTACTTTCAGTGCTGTATTCTATTACATAATTATATCATTTATTTTATTTATTTATTTTTTTGGTGCTCATTCTTTATTTTCCTTTATTTTCCTTTTTCAAATATCATTTATTAATTCATTGTTTCTTCGGTGTGTTTTTGAGTTGCTTCCAGGTTTTTGGCTATTAGGAACAATGCAACTTAGAACATTTTTGTGTTTGAATCCTGGCCCACATAATCACATTTAAGAATTTAATTGCTGGGTCATCATTTACGTGCATATTTACCCTTTCAAGAAAATGCTAATTTTATACCCACTGGCTTAATAATGTTCTTTCTTACCTGCTGGGCAAGTTCTTCTGTGGTTCCACATCCTTATTGATGTTTGGTGTTGTCAGATTTAAAAATTTTAAACAATCTGGTGCATATGTAGGGGTTTCTCATTGTGGTTTTCATTTGTATTTTGCTGATTGCTAGGAAAGTTAAGCACTTTTTCATATGTGTATAGGTCATTTGGATTCTTTCCTTTGTGAGATGGCTGTTCAAGTATTTTGTCTGTATTTTTCTGAGTTGTACTTTTAAAAATTTATTTGTAGGGGTTCTTTACATAGAGTAAAATTAAGCCCTTTTTGTATTGTAGATATGTTTTCAAGGTCTATGAATTGCCTTTTCATTCTCTTAATGGGGTCTTTTGGTGAAGAGACAATTTTAATTTTAATATAGTCTCACTTATCAATCGTTTCCATCCTGGTTAACGTTTTTGTGAAACACAGAGTTTCACAAAACTCTGAGGGCATTTCAGCCTGGTGAATGGCACAGACAAAGTCATGAAACTAGGAGAGCTTATAGAAGAAAAATCTGGGGCTGCTCTTAAGGTCCCCAACTGTCATGTTAAAATGTCTAAACATATCCCTTAGGCCTTTGCCTAAAGGAGTGTCAGGGGAAACTTCTGAGCTGGGAAGATCCATGATCAGAGGAATGCTTTCAAGAGATAAACCCTATGGTATTCGAGTCTTAATTAGAAGGAAGAGACATTTGCAGCAGGGAAACCAGTTCATGAGACTGGAAAAAGGCAGAAGACTCAGAGACTGCTCAGATTGAAACCTCAAGGTTTATGACACAAAGCAACTAGAACCCTAATGTATTTAGGGTGTTTACATTGAAGGGCATAAATTGTTTGCTACTAACTGTGAGGTTTAGAAAGCCACCGACACATGGGTGTTATGTAGTCTAGGTGGATATGAGGCAGGAAAGAAAGAAAACATGAACAAACACACAAAGGCAAAAACAAATGAGATGACTTATGAGTAAAAACAGACTGCATAAAGTCCAAGAGGTACATAAGATTAGATAGCTATGGTGAGGCCAGAAAATGGAAAGATTCCAGGGTTTTAATAAGATAGATAAAGCTATACGGTGGTAATGAAGGATCCTGAAATTCCAGTGGCTTAACATGACAAGTTTATTTCTTGCTCACGTAAAATGTACTGCAGGTGCAGAAGATACTCCAGGGCAACTCTCCTCTATGACTCAGCTATCAGGTCTGCTTTGATCTTGTGGCTCCTCCATCCCATTAACAGGGCTCTTTAGCAACTCTCACACCAAACAAAAGGAGTATTGGAGGGTCCTGGCAACTAACTGCCATGGCTCAAAAGTGAGATAACCAACTGGTCTTGCTAACTACAAGGGGACAAAAAGTGTAATCCTCTGATGCACACAAAGAGGAGACTCACAGGTGAAAACTAGAAGAGAATTTATATTTCACATGATAGACAAAAGGGAGCCATCTGGAACCTGGAGGGAGAAGGATGAAATCATGTGCAGCTAGCATTCCATGAAGCCCGTTAGATGCCAGGATGTTTTTACACATTCTCTTTTTTAATCCTCATAATAATCCCATGACTGGAGCATTACGTCTTAACACATAAAGAAGCTAAGGATCAGACAAGTTAACAAACATGCCACGCTCACAGAGCTAGTAAATGGAAAACCTGGGATTTCACCTGCCTTTCCAGCTCTGTCTTCTTTCCACAACACTATTCTGTCATCACCAAGGTCATAAAGATTCACTGGGTAGAAACACCTAAAGGCTGTTTCGGGAAAGGCTGTGGAAGTTCTCTGCCTGTGATGTGATAAAATCTATAGTAAAGTGTTGGAATGGGTACATACAATGCTCAAATATATGACTATTTAGGGAAAACAATTTTTTTTTAAGTTAGTATCCGAATGAATAGGGGAGAGAATAGTGGTGCTAAAAAGATTATTTCCATTTTATCATCCATCTTCTTGGGATAGTAAGAAGACACTATATAAAGAGAAATGGAGGCTGAAAATCAGTACATGTTTTTAGCAAAAATCATAAATTTAGTTGCAGATATTTGAGGGAAATGAAACATCTAAATATAAATATCTAAGAATATGGATCTGGACTTTTGGAGACAGATATTGAAGATATTAATTTGAGCTCTCCTTTATAAATAAATAGTGAATATTAATGAAATATTTTAATATTTACATAGCCTTTTCAACAAAGACAATTAGATTACTTATAAAAATCACTATAGTTACATGCATATTAAGTCGTTCTTCATTTCCCCCAAATATTCCTTACGTGTAAAAATATCATCCTAAGATCCTACAATGAACTCTACTAATCCCCAACTGAAAAGATTCTATGACTCTCACTGCCCAAGGAATAAAATCCAAAAGCAAGTCAATTAAGAAATAGGATATGTAACCTTCTAAAATCTGGCCATACTACCTTGCTTTTGCTGACACCACTGCCTTCTAAACATTCTCCAAGCTGGTCAAACTGTTTTAGGATGAATGGGCCATGGAGTATTTGAATGAGTAATCTGAGATTCTTCATTGGTTCCATAATGATAAAACACAAATTTAGCTACAGTACTAGTCATTTATATATTTTGATTTTACCTTAATGGTTATAAACTATTAGCAGTAAGTTGTAAATAGCATATGAAAATTTACTATCAGACAAACGCAAGTTCACTTTATGTGAAAAGACATCTTTTAGGTAATAATGACTATTCCTCACTCATTCAGATGGCAGATTTGTACTATACATGTGAACTGGCATTGCCCTCCCCTCCCCCAGCTAAAGGGCAAAGAGAGTCAATTATTTTATTATCAATCAAAGCAGTTAATTTAGCCCAAAACATGCAGATCAGAAATCTTTAGTCAGTGGGAAGATATTCTGTGATTTGGGAAATCTATGTACTATCTGACTACAAGGCCATTTCTTGCATCTGTGCTTATCCTAAAAAGCAATTTTTATATTTCTTGTAGGCATATGTATGAACCCCTTGGAATTGATACACACAGTGACAGGAGTTTTGTACATTCACTTTGCTGTTGAGTGATAGAAAGATTTCCCTCTTTGCCCGAGAACATAGTTGGTCCTCTAATTGACAACCAATTTGAAAAGTAAGTGAAGGATTCTCTTTCTTTGGTTAATTTTTCTAGAATATCAATCACTCAATACTAATGAGTGATCTGTTGAAACTGGTCTCCTTCCTTCAGGTAATAACATTTGCTACTTGGGTTTGTATTTATTTATCTTCTAAGACAAATAAGCTTCCATTCTTTCATCGTGAATATTTACACAGCCACACTCTTGGATGTCTGGCAGACCTTTTGAACTCCACCTAATTTATATTTTGAATGTCTGATGTTTCTCCTGGAACCTACTCCAACTTGCCTGAAGAATGGCAACTCCATCCTGCAATTGCTCAGGCCAAAAACCTGACTTGTCCTGACTCTTGCTTTCTATCATAGCTCCACATCCAGTCTAGCAGGAAATCCTGTGGCCTCTAGCTTTAAAATAGACCCACATTTTGAGCACTTTAGATTTGGGCCATTTTTATGCCACTTAACTGATCTCCTTGCTTTTACCCATGCTTCCCTTACAGACTATTCTAAAGCCAGCAGCCAGAGTGACCATGGCCACTCTATACAATAGAAATACAAGGTTCTTTACTACTATTATTTTAAAAACAAATATCTGTTGGCATTATGCCTTATTTCTTTAGAATGAATTTGATTTACCTATATATTGAAATCTACCTAAATTACCACTTGTACTACAGTTTTAATCATAGCACAGGTAAAATCATAATATCTGAGACACTAATCTTTTAGGTATGTGCCATGACTCTCAGTAAGATAATAAGTGCTCACTATGAGCTCAGCCCTAGATTTTAAATGTTTTTTAAAAATTTAATCTTCATCTCAATTCTTTGAGATAGGAAATATTTTTTCCCAATTTAACAGATGAGAAAATTGAGTCCCCAAAGATTAAGTAACATAGTTGGAAGCCCATAATCAGTAAGGGTGTCAGTACTCAAATCTAGGACTGTCTGATTCCAAAGTCTTATACAGTGCTCCTTAAACCTCACATCAGAGCTGGAAAAACATCACTGTGAATTTATACAGATTTATCTGATATATAATTTTCTTGAAAGTACTTGAACTATTTTGGTTGCCAAAGTAGTTTAAAGATGGGAGAAAATTATTCCATGCTCTTAACACAATAGCTACCCTGTTTCCATTTAGCAGTCAAGCAAATATGGAAATTTTCTGATATATAGTATAACATATGAAAACAAAGTGCCAAAGTAAATTAAAAATGCAATAGGGTAAAAGAAAGAAACATGAAACATGTTTGGGAGGACCAGGAGAGTTCATTTAAGGGTAAGAAATTCCAGAATGCTATAAGAAAATCAAAACACAGAAGGACCAGGTACTCCTTTTTTTCTGTAAGAAATGAGCTCTGATGAAACTGGACCACATGATAGCAAATCCAAGCATATGGACCATCTAAAGGCAGATTCATGCTGATATGTTTCTAGTTACCAAGCAAACAAATGGCCACTTAATAGCTCAGCAAAAGAAAAGCTTTCTCCATTCTTTCCCTTTGGCTGGCATGTGAAAAGACAGCAAGTAGCTTTTGAGCCAAATGGGAGATACAAATGCATAGCAATGCCATGTGTGTTTTTCTATTTCTGGTCAAGAGAGCGCACATGCTGATAGAGAAGATACCAACAGATAACAGCTGTAAATAGTTACCCTAAATTAGTGTGTGTTAAGATCAAAGAAGAGAAGTTGTCATCTGGCTCAAGTGCTGAGGCCCTCGCAGATGAGGGAATAGGTTATGAGTCTATTACTTCTTACTGGAAAATACTGTTGACCAACTACCCAATAACAAACATATCTATCCCACTTGTTTGAAGGCTTTTTAGAAATCATTAAGTCAAAACATCTTTGTAATTGGTACACATCTGCAGACCATAATGTAGTTGGAACATAATGGTTATAAAGAAAGAATGATCAAGTACCAAAATGGAAGAGTACACCTTAAAATCTAGACATTATAAATATAATGCCATGTCTTATCCTTTGGATGGCCAGGGAAAATACACTTGTCTATTCACTAAACAAACTTAAGGCTTTGCTAAAGTGTTTTTCATTTTTAAAAGAATCTCTAATGATAGAACATTAAAAAATAATTATAATCATGCTTGCTTTCCATCCACACAGAAGCAAATTGTTCATAGTGCTAGAGGGAAAAAAAAAGATGAAATAATTAAAGTGGTTAAGGGTTCTTACATCTTGGTGAGAAAATATTTAACCTCTCTCTGGCCATCAGAACTCTAACTTAGCATGTTCTTCAAGTATGCCAAAGGTTAGCTTGGAATCTGGGAACAAACAATTGTTTTCCAAAGGGAAGACATTGTCTTAGTCTAGATTCCATGGGCACATGCTGAAATCTTCCACTCATTTCTTTAATTTTATTCAACAAATATTTAATAAAGGCCTACTGTGCACTAGGCAATATTCTAGGCACTGCAATGAACAAGACAGAGAGAGCCCCTGCTCTCAAGCATCTTACATTTTTGTGGGGAAAGGGAACTCATAAAGGAATAAATAAGATGATAACAATTATAAAACAAGAAAATATTGAGATTGACTAAAGGGAGGAGGAATGTATATATTATTCAGGATGGACTAGGTTTGCTGCACTAACAAATAACCCCAAAGTCTGAACTGTGTTAAAAAAATATATAAGGATTTATTTTTCCCTCATGATACATGTCATCATGGTTCAGTGTGGGGCTCAGTTGCCTGTCCTCAGGGATGCGGAATGAGGGTGGCTTCACTGTTGAATGTCACCAACGGCAGTGACATGGGTAAGGATATGCAGCAAATTATACGCCACCTTCTAAAGGCTTCCACCAGCAGAGTCAGGTCATATACTGTCACATTTCATTGGCCAAAGCAGGTCACATGGCTGCAACTAACGTTAAAGAGGTAGGAAAAGGCAACCCTACTGCATGACTGGCAGGATGAGAACCAGAAGTATTGGTGAAGAGCAGTAATGATTGTCACAGTTCACTTTAATTGAGCTTATCACAGAAGGTTTCTCTGAAGTAATGGTATTGAAACAAAGACCTGAATGAGGAGCCAGTCATAAACAGATCAACAAAGAGTAAGTGCACAGTGTCAGAAAGAAACAAATTTAGTGTGTTGGAGGAAAAGAGATCAAGGATGGTGCGGCTGGATAATAATATATACTCTTTCAAGAGACACCACTACTTGGAAATTTTCCTAAGAAAATATTCATAAACATATGCAGACTTTCAGTAATATGTCACCATGTTGTTTCACAAGACGGAATACACTCAAGCCTTTTAATTAAACTATATCATTAAAATGTTTAATCACATGAGAATATTTTACAACATGTGATAAGCCAAAATAATTAACCTACATTATTTTTTGTCTCATTTAAAAGAGCAATATTTAGTTTCAGGAGAATTCACACTCATATTCTGTTCTATAATTTCAAATTGGTACAGAACCCTGGAAAGCAATTTGTTATCCAAAAACATAAAAATATACGTAACATTTGCATCAATTAACTATACCTCTGGGAATTTGTCCTAAGGGAATAATTAAGGATACATTTGAAGATTAAATTATTAAAATGTTTATTGAAGTACTGCTTGTAAAAACAAAAGGCAATAAAAAAATTAAGTGTGCAACATTGCGTATTTCTGAAAATCAATTGTGTACATCCACAAATTAGAATTCTACACAGCCAGTAATCATGATGGTCCAGAAATACACCTATTGACATGGAAAGATAATCTATTGTTATGCTTTAAAAGTAGGTTACAGAATATCCTATAGAATGCATAATCTATTTCACACAAAAATATATACTTGTGAGTCTATACAGAAGGATTTTGAAAGATCATTCAGCAAGATATTAACAATGGTTGTTTCTGGGTTGCTGAGATTTTGCATGTCTTACATTCCTTTTTTATTGTATTTCCTATTTTTTGGGTAATAAGCATTTATTTCTCTTATTAACAAGAATGTTCATTTTTAAGAAAATAATTACACAACACATTAATAAAAACTCTGTATATAAGAGCACATTTTTGTAACAATTTTTTAACAACAACTGTATGCATTTATGGGTGTGTTTATTATTAATTTGTGGTTCTAACCACTCATACACCACATATACACACACACATATATATATAGATGTATACAAACAAATGTAAAAATACATATAATTTTGCTGAGCAGGAAAAATTTTTTCTTCGGGTTTTTCTGTACCTTAAAAGTTTACTTTAACAGTCATGTTACTTTTATGATATGAATTTTTATTAAAAAATATTAAATAGGTCTTACTTCTCTGTTGCTCCCATTTTCTACCATGATTTTCCCTGAAAATCCCTCACACAATGCAGGGTTTAATTCTCCCAAAGCCACAACCCTCTCATTTTGACTCTGCTCCACCTTACGGGGATTAATTTCAATAGAGATGATCTATGGAGCTTAAAAAGATACTCTAGTTTTCTCTCACCATTACGTAATCACCTTTTGGCAACAGTACTTAAGTCTGATACCACAATAAAATTCTCACAATTAATTGATTCATTAAACTCTAACGACAGCATAAAAAGCAATAAATCCTGGAAACAAGTCTGTCAAACTTTAAATTATGGGTTAACATGTACTTATTGAGAACTTGTTTTATGATGAGGTCTGTGAAATATACTTAGGTTCTGCCTTTCAAGAGTTTATAGACCAATTTGTAGTTATAGAATAATAAAGGGCATCACTGTATATTAGAACACTTTTTAACTGACCAACATCTAAACTCTGTTCTCTTTGTGGAGAAACTTCTTTTTGGTGAGTCTTGGTGGGAGGCAAGAGGATCAAATCTTTTCTCTCCTTAGCCCTTGACAGAGAGCTATGGCTTAAGAGTGTGGCAGAGATTCATTGAATACTTCTACCTAGAACTTTGACATTGAACATCTGATCAAAGAGAGAAAGAGAGAGAGAGAGTCAGAGCCAGAGAGAGAGAGAGAGAGAGAGAGAGAGAGAGAGAGAGAGAGACTGAGAGAATTTACCAATGGTAATAGCTTACAATGTCCAGGTACAACAGTGCCCAGCCATAATATTCTAACCCAACTGTCCAGCATCCCTTGCTTGTGCTTCCTGCTGTGCAGCCTTTCTTACTTTTGATCTACATTTTTAAACCTTGCTGTCAATACATTTTTTGATTATGTGAGCTACCCAATATAGTTCTGCATCAATTAGCTAGAATCTGTTTCTGTTGCTTGCGTTCAATCACCTTGACTGATATGATAGTATATAATTACAGGCTCTGTAATGATTATATTGGCTTATGTTTATTGGAGGCTTAACATAATGTTGCTTTTTTTTTTTTTACATTCTCTAACAGATTGAATCTTCCTAAGAAACCTATGAAGTAGATATTCTTATTTTTATTTTGGCAAGGAAAACCTGAAGATTGATTAGTTAACCTGCCAAACATAGCTGGCAGTCGATGGAAATGAGATTTGAATCTAAGAAGTTTGACTTCAGAGCCCAGGCCCTTGAACACTACATAGCACTGATCCTTATTCATTATGTAGTCGGGGTCATCCATTGATAAATCTGAGAAGGTCAAAGAGATCTTAGATTTATATCATAGAGATGGAGGAAGAATTTCCATTCATAGGAAAGCAAAATTTCTGGGGTAAACATGATGCATTTGGGGGTCATGGAGGCAGCAGGTGTCTATTAAAACTAAGACTGGTTTGGTGGCATAAAACTAGACCATAGAGAGCTGTGAACATCACAGTTTGAAAGTGGCTGTCTTAATAGAATGATAGAGAGTGTCTAAGCTGTGAAAATGACATGAAAAATCCTATTTAATATAACTGATTAAAAGACAATTGAGCTCAAAATGTATAAAATGGATCATTTTTAGGTGTTGCATTACCACAGTTTGGTAAAAGAAAACCAAAATGCATAGCGTTGTAGTCAGTGATTATTATCGGTGATACATGTGGAAGGTCATAACTTTACCTGTTCATTAGGTGAAGGCAAATGAACTAATATGTGTCATAATCACGGAACACAAAGATCTAACAAGTCCTTGGACCTCATCTACCCTGTAACCTCCTCCCACAACAGTCACTTTAAAGGGCTGGCTTGATGCCTTTAATAGGCCTTTGAGTTTTGTTCTAATTATATTAGAGTTAATTGACTATTCCAGAGAATGCTTAGCTCATGGTCATCATTATCAATATTTATTGAAGTTTTCCCTCTGGACTTTTAAGGGTATAATGATGTACTCTCTCTCAGAACACAGAGAGGAAAAGACTAATTTTATTTTTTTCCTCACATCTTATATACAGTTATATCTAGATTCCTTTCACTACTGCCAATGTTATATCCCTTTTAGAAAAGATATAAGGAAAACTATATTCAGTGAAAAATTATGTTTCTATCATGTCGTAAGAGAGAGGGACTGCTTTGGCAAAAATACCACCACTGCAAGAGTTATTTTGCTGGACCATGTTGCAACTGGGCTCAAAGCCCACTGGGCAGATTCACTGGACAGAGGTATAAAAAACCTCTCAGACTTTGAAACAATCCAACTCTATGTATCAGAATGTGGAGAGAACTTGGGTCATCTCTGAGTTGCTCTAAAGAAGTTTACAGGTACTCTTAAGAGACCCCGTGGTAAAGAAAGTGTCTTTACAAATCATTCTTACAAATCAGGAACATACATCATGCAGTACAGCCAGATGACAATCTGTTCTATGTAATCATCTTAATCACCGTCAAGGAGAAGTGTCCACACAAAGGTCATAAACTTCTCAAATGCCTGACAGGAAAAGGTCAGTAATGTAAATGAGTGGAACGGGCTGAGTAGGCAAACCGGAGATGGCAAAGCCATCAACAGAGGTAACCATACAGAGCTTCAGCTAAGTGTTGTCATGTGGAAAGGCCACCCTAGTGTTAGTGGATCTTCCAATTTTTCAAGAGAAGTCAGAAGTCCAGAGTTTTATGTAAAGTATTTTTGACTTTTAAAGGTTAGCAGCTAATTAGTATTTTTTTTTAATGTTGTGAGCCAAACTAAGTATCTATGGAATTAGAAATCAGCCTGGGGCTGCCAAATTAAGACCACTAATCTATAGACACACATAAAATCAGATGAGGTATTTCCTCTCAAATCTTCCTCAAACAGAAGTCACACTTGATCTTTTCTCTGTAGATTGGAAATCAGTTTTCACCTCCCAATAATGTACTAAGGGAAATTTCACCTACACCAAGGTCTTCTCTCAAAGTCTACTGGCCAAGTGGATTCCAGCCAATCTATCAGTCTTAGAAACATGTCATTGAGGAAGGATCTTAAACCAGAGTATAAGAGAGGCAATATAAAATACAGAACAACTTTTAAGTTTGGACTCAGGGAAGTCTGTGTTTAAATTCTATAGTTGCTTGACATTTAGTGCCTATGTTTTCTCTCTGAGTTTGATTAATCTCATCCATCGTTTGAGCCTGGTACCACTGGTAAGGATTAAGTAGGGGAAAATATATGTAAAATACCTACAACATGTGTAATTTATCTTATAGAAGATTCTGAAAAGCTGCTAGTTCCTTGCCTACTATGAATGCTGAGGGACAGATGAAAAATCTGAGAGTTGGAAATAGAGACAGCTTGTCTTTAGCCTTCTTACAAAGTGGCAGTATTCGTTGAGATTATAAATACTATTAATTATTCTTAAAAAATAATGTTACTTGAGGACAGGCTTTTATTTTCCTCATATAAAGGTCTAAAGGGAGGCACTCTAGAATGGCTAACGGCAGCTCTGTTCCATAATCTCTTCAAGGACCTGGGCTCTTTCCAGTCAGCATTCTGTCATAGCTGGGCTATGACACTTGTCCACATAGTCCAAGATGGCAGCATCTGCTTTGCAGGTGGCATGACAGAGGAGAGGCAGAAGAGAGGGAGAACAAAAGGGGTATAATCGTTGTCTCTTAACGGAGGTTCCCCTGAAATGTTTTAGGATAGCCTGCCTATATTACATTGGCCAGAACTTAGAAACATGACAACATTTTGTTACAAAGGAGTCTGGGATATGTAGTCTGTATTCTGAGTGGCCATATGCTTTGCTAAAATTTATTACTATGGTGAAAGGGAAGATGAGTTATTGGGGGGAAAATTGTAGTTTGTGCTGCAGAGACCTTTCTACCTAAGGAGGACAAAAGGATAACTTCATGTATTTCCAGTCTTATCTTACTGACTGTCCTCATCACAAGCAAATAAATTGCCTATTCCACCTTTCTGTTCTATTTCTTTTCATTCTTTTGGAAGAAATGAATGAGGAGATGGCATGAATGGAGGGTGTGGGTATCCATGTTCAAATGCAAATGCTTTTCCCAAATTTTCTTGTCCATCTTTTGTTATTTTCGCGAGTGCCTCATTATTTCCAGCAACAAATTTAAGATGTATAATTAATGGGGAAAAAGAATTTGTTTTCTTTAGAAAATTAATTTTTGAAGCAGTATTGCTAGTTTTTTCAGCTTTAATGTATTCTAAACTTCTCATGGTGAGTGTGAAAATAGAGGCAAGTCCTTCTCAGGAGAAGCCTGGAGCACAATTAGAGACTTTTAGATTAAGAAGTAAAGTATCTGATGCATCATAGGAGTTTAATACATATGTGATGAATGAGTGGGAAGAGAGGAGAAGAGAAGGGACACGAGAAAAGGAAAAGAAGGAAAAGGAAAGAGATGACAGAGGAAACAGAAGGGAGGAAAGAAAAAAATGTCTCTAACAATACCACTATCTCTTCTTTCACTCCCCAAAAATCCAGCCAAGAGACTAGAAATACTTTCTCCTTCATGAAGCAGGAATGCAATGGCTACTTATTGCCAAGACCTTCCTCAGATGGAGCTAAAATCCACATCCATATAATTTCCACTTACACTTGTTCTACCGTGCCCTCTCTAGAACCAGAAACTTAATTTCCACGGCATGAATTTTAGGCAAGTTCTATCTGACTAGTACAAGGATGGCTTCACTGGTATGTATGTGGTTTTTAAGTGGTGATAATCCTTGCGTATTTTACAATAGAGACAATAATGTGTGCATAAGTGGCTAAATTAGGTTCAAAGGATGCAAATGAATCATAGGAAAGCTCTCTGCCTCTTCAGAACTCACACAGTGCTTGAAGAGTAAGGTTATGAAAACAAATAACAATATGTTACGTTATGCAAAGATCCAAAAAAGAAAGTATATAAAAATAACTTTATTTTGGTGAAGGGGCTCATAAAGTTGAAACTCTTCCCCGAAATGTTAGGTCAATGTTAGGGATCTTAATCACTGCTCTCCAAACCTCTTAGGACTGCAAAATGAGGTTGAGATTTCCATCGCGCACTCAAATTGTCAGTGCAGGATGAAGGGAAATGGGTTTGGAGAAACTATTCCAGGAATAGGTATGAATATAATTTACACTCAGGCATTTGTTCTAACAAGAAAAAGCAGACATTTTGAAACTATGCTTTATTTATGTGCACTATAGCCAAGAGTAAATTACACTGAAAGTGAACAACATACAGGGGTGGCTAGAGCTATTTACTGCTTTGTCATGATGAGATATTAAAACAGTTGCTGGTAAGTTTCGACAAAGCAGCTAAGGCCACAGTTAATGTGAAAGTAATCATACACTTTTCTAAGTTAGATCATCAAAGTGGACCCCTAAAATAATAAGCTAGGCTTTGAAATCTCTTACCTGAAACATTTACGGTTTATAAAATTATTATTATTCTTTCTAGATTTGCTAAATATGCATTCCTTTTTGGAAGTGCTCCCCACATATGTGCAATTTTCATTTTAAATAAACTTTTTAGAGTAATGCATTTTCTAGACATGTAAATATGTTGTGGGAAAATAAAATAAAATATGCCTATCAACCCAGGTAGCAAAAAAAATTCATGACCAATGATTATATGTAGACAAACTTCAAGCCATCAAAAGACACCATTAATGTCTACAGGTAAATCCAAAGTTTGCAAGGATCCAAAAATTTGTCTTCTCTTACTTTTATATCTTAGGAAAACAGAGGTCACTACCAGTTGGGGAAGAGATATCTGACTGTGATTCACTCCTTTTTTACAAAGGAAATGCAAAATCTGGATATTATGAGAAATAACAAAAGCATAACACAGTTACCCTATAGAAGCTATCGTACCTCTGAATTTACAGACAACCATTAGAAAAGGCTTTCCTCTTTCTCCTAATATTGACCTACCTTTTTTTCTATCAGTCTGTCCTTCTGACAACCACATGTCTATGTACAATAGACAGGCACACGGACAGCCCTGTGTAATAGTTGTGTACATATATTCAGTCGTGCAATTAAAACATTCTCTCACATGTGTATACACACAAAGGGAAGCAGTAAACACTAGACATAATCCTTCCTCTCTTCCGAATGGTTATAATTAGCCATTCCTTCTGAATTCCATTAAAAAATTGTCAAATATGAGTGAATAAGCCCAGAATATGATTCTAGTCTCAAAGCATAGGTCTCATAGAATAGCACAATGTAGCTAATATATTCAGGCTTCTTAGAAAAATATACTTTTAAAATAAAATTCATGATAAAAATGGGTAGATCTTTGTGTTAAAGTTCATTGTACACATTATTCTTCCATGCCAAACTGCTCACATTTTCCAAATGAATCTGCTTTGAGAAGCCCTTGAGAAATTCAGATTGACTCAATCTCATAAAATTGGTTGTTTTGTTTGGACTTTGCTGGGTTGACAGGCAGCAAAGGCCTGATTTCAACTTCCTTCTCAATAAAATTAGAAAAGCACTCAGGCATCACTTCGCTTTGATTTGGACTATCCTGCTACCTGTTCCTAATTGTTAAGTTACCTATTTAGTTCAGTAGGGATGTGTTTGTTTGTGACTTCTATCCATCCAGTGGTCACCCTAAAGCGTACTCTTTTGTTGACAAGACATTTTACTTTATAAAACTTACTCTATTTTCTGTGCCAAAAAATTCTATTTGAAACAGAGCCAACGTCTCATTCCAGGAAGAGGGAAGGATATTAAGAGTTTCCATGGCAATCAGTTGATGTAACTAAATTAGGCAGGAAACCTCTTCAGAATGCAAAGTAGTGTTGCAAAACAGAGGGATTTGAAATAGCCAGGAAGTGTGTCACAGAAAGAAATGGAGATATGAATACCTCCATAATGTAAACTCTCTAACCTTAAAATAAACAACTGAAAACTCGCCTTTGTCCTGTAAAAATAAACTCCCAAACAACTGTCATCTCTAATCAAATCCTTTGTTCCAGCTGGTTTTAGTTTTTTAACTCTTATCTCTTGAGATCAACATCATGTAAGAATATAAATCCAGGTGTTTATGTAGCTAGGGAAAAAATATCTTTTACGTTATTGATGTTAAATTTAGTTTCTATACCCACTGGTGATGAAATTGTACAAACTTTATAGTTCATCAGTGAGATCAGAAGGAACAACTGGAATTTATTTTAATGTATAAAGAAAGAAGAAATATGTAGATTCGTTAGTTTAGAGAAAGGAATTCAACTTTTAAAAATTGGACTCTTCATGGCAATTTAGATTATTGATGGTTTAAAAGTATCATTCTGCTTCCTGGAGTAGAGTGAAAAGAGATGAGTCTTGAAATTCCAGAAAACAGAAGACATGGAATAAAGAGCAGTGCTTCACCTCCTGGTCAACTGCCAACACTTTACAATAGTTTGCTTGGAAATATAGTAGTGACCTGTAAGAGTATTTATTTTCAGAAGATCTTCAGACCATCTAAATGGTCTGAAGCCGTTTTTGTCTCTTTAAGAAAAGCATTCTCTTTCCTGAATGAATGACCTTTTTTTTTGTCTCTTGATGAAGAGGTTTGTTGGAGGAAACATTTCTAAAACAGATTTTGAATTAAAACAATTCAAACTATTCCTAAAAATCCATGAATCACTGGTTAATCTAATTTTTAGCTTAATTCAGTACTTGTTTTAAGTAGAATCATAGGATCTCTTTTGATAACATATAAAATAAACTTAAGAATACACATTATAGAAGAGGAAGGTTTTATAGATTTTTACCTCCAATATCCTGGCCTTAATTTCAATGTGAGCTTTAAATAGTGACCACAATGCTTACTGTGTATAATATAAACATTAGGGGGTATATTTTCATACTGACTGACTTATGGAAATTTCCTAGCATTATTGGGCTCAATTTTGCCAAAATTTTTTGGACTAGAAACAGCTTTGTACAAGCACAACTTTGTACAAAGGTGGTGCATCTTCACCACACACACACAATTATACATACAAAGAGAACACAGCATGTGTACGTGCCAGTACACAGCATGTGCCAGAGAGATGCCCACCTGAGAATGTTATCAGAAATTTCATTCTTCTGGTCACTGGCCATTGGGTCCCATCACCACCATCTTTCCCACATCTTTTTCCCAATTCCATTACATTCCCCAAATCACTAATCTCACTGGTGACAAGACATAACAAGATCTCTTTAAACACAATCTCTTAAAAATCTACTTTAACTTGGGAAGTGTTCTTCTGTAAACCAGGAAGAAAAAGCAGCAGGAAGTTGTCTTAGTTTGGGTTTGCAGATGAAGACAGGAATTTGAGTGCAAGAGCTTTATTTGGGAAGTGATCCCAGGAAGAAGAGTAAAGGAAATGAAAAGGGAAAGAAAGTGCAGGGTATGTGAATGAGCAGATGACTATGGGGGGAATCTGGGCCCATTCCCACTGAGATCTTCCAAGCTGTGCAGAACATTCCTTAGAACTGTCCCAGAAACAGGAAGAAAGCTTGGGCTTTTATCCACCAGCTCCCATCTCTTATTAGTCGAGGGTCATTCCTGGGGTATTAATTCCCTCACATCCCCAGCCTGCACCTCTTGGATCTACCACATTCTATGGTCAGAGAATGCTCTCAGGCACAGAGACAGAGGATACTTCATTTATCCTGAACAGCTGAGTGACTCAGAGGGTCTTAAGTGTTAATACTTCAAGTGTTTTCTGGTGTTGACTAGCCACAGTGTGGGGTCTAGAAAGTCTAGCAAAGCAGATCAAGTCTTACTTTAGTAGCACTGCATAAAGAGAGCCTCTTTTTACCTGGTCCCTGGGGATAACCAAATTTGGCCCATAATAATAAACAGAGGTCCTCCTGACCCAAATGTCTGAATGTATTTGAAGGGAGTTCTTTAACTTTAAGTTATATACAAAGGCAACAAAATGCAAGGAGACACAATGCAGAATGAGAGCTGAATATTTTTTTCTGGTATTGTTAACTTGAACATAAATGTGTATGCAAAAATTTGAATGAATGTAGGGTAGAGTCATGCTATTAATGTCTAAATTCTTTCATTAAAGGAATTAGTGAAACTGGTTTTGCTCTCACTCTGGTCCTTTCTATTGTCTCTTGGTTCTTGCTTTCTAACTCTGTCTTCACCTGAACACACATTACATGGTGTTTGTGTTCCTCCATGGGACTGCATCAGAATGATTGTTTCTTTGATGCAAAGCTCTTAATAATAACCTCAGAGAAATCTGTTTCCATCTGTTGCTGCTGAAAAAATACAGTCT
The DNA here is from genome assembly GCF_026419965.1 of Kogia breviceps. Classification (NCBI taxonomy): domain Eukaryota; kingdom Metazoa; phylum Chordata; class Mammalia; order Artiodactyla; family Physeteridae; genus Kogia; species Kogia breviceps. The sequence goes on along the minus strand of NC_081318.1, from coordinate 69,962,313 downwards.
TTTCAACACTAGTCCTAAAGAGACTGCTTCTCTTTGACTGCAATTTTTTTTCAGAATACTTGCTTGTCTATTTTACCTTAAGAATAACAATTCTTTATTCACATAGCATTGCAACTCCCAACTCTGTCTTTCTGACAAACCCCAAGATGCGTCAGTGAGAAGAATTTTTTCCTACTTTGGCTTTCACTGGAGAAGGGAATTTTCCAACACTTTACCCCTGGGGTATTTCCTACGAGTCACTAATCTGTAATCTAATGATGCCCTGGGAGTTAGTTGCCTGGGGTTTTACTATTTAACAACTTCATACTCACTGATTTGTAGGTTAGGCTAGCATTAAAGAAAAGAGGTTTAAGAAATAGTCTTATTTATTTTGGCCCACCTAAAACCAGGACTTGAACATTACCAAGAAAATACTATCTGAGATTAGCACATAAAAAAGCAGCACACAGTGCAAGACAAGAAGGTAGGGCTTGAAGCCCAAGTTTGTGACTTCCTAGTGATTGACCCAAGGTGTGTTGGTAACTTCTAACTACGTTGCCTTATCTAACAAGTGCAGTACTGTCACCTATGTCACAGGGTGTGTGGTGGCTCTACACTGGACAGCCTACACAAAGTGTGTCCCATTGCATCATATTATGGCTCTCAGCAAACATTAACTCCCTTTCCTCTTCCTCCAAAGTTTCACTTGAGAAAAATATGAGCTTAGGAAGTAGAAGACAAATGTTCAGTTGAATAGGAACGGAATTGAGTGCTTTTCCATATTGGGATAAATCACTGAAAATTTATCTTCATGACACATTCTATTTAGAGGGCGATGTACATTTCCTTTTCTAAATACCATTAATCAGCACATCCTTGCTTGTTTCTAAATAAATGAATCTTAAATTTCCCTTTAAATAGTAATAAGACAGGTAGCTGACACATATCACAAATCTGGCTAGAGGCTTAAAGGATATATTAATCAGGCTTGAGATTACTAGAAGGGAGAATAATGAAAACTGTAAATAAATTGCTCTGAAATAAAATGACCCACCATGCGTTGCAACTGGAAAATCTAGGAAAAACATAAATTTAGCATTGTTTAATTACCAGCAACTGCACTGCTTTCTTTTCAAGAATCCTCTACTAGATTTGCCACATAAGATGAAAGACAAAATATTATATGCTTGGCAATGTAAATACTGTCAGATGGAAAGCATGCCTCCCACTTCTCTTTGGGTGTTGTATTCCACGGCTTGACTAACTGACTATGTTTGGACATGAACAACTCAATCAGCTCATCTCTGTACTACCCAGCCTGGAAGAATCAGTTCGAAGATCATACTAATTTAGGAGAAAAAATTAATATAGAGAACTGATGGAGGAGTTTTGCAATACAGTTGTAGGAGAGGGGGAGTCAAGGGAGAACAACAATTCTCCCCCCTATGTTACAAGCAAATTCACCAGGCTTGGAGGGACTAAGTAATTTGACTGAAGTCACAAACTAGCAAGAGACAAAAGCAGAGTTTTAACAACGTCTGTCAGGTTTCAAGAAAAAGCAGTTTAAATGTATTGAGAGCCTATCACATACCAGTCACTGTGCTCAGGAATTTACCTGAATTATCTAGACCCTTCACAACAGTTCTGTATGGTAGGTATTCTTATTCTGCTTTCATAAGTAAAAAACTGTGGCCTACCCATAGCCCCAAAACTAGTTACACTGCAGGTCTAAATTAAAATTCAAATATGTTGGTTGTGAAAGTTTATGTTTCCATCCACTATAACATATTGCTGCCTAGGAAGTACCTGTGTGTGTGTGTGTGTGTGTGTGTGTGTGTGTGTGTGTGTGTGTATATATACATATATTCATATTCTAGAGCTATCAGCAGCTCAATAAATGTTGATTATCTCATCCCTCAATGGCTTCAATATTTCAACTGTGTGGACATTTCTATCTTGAATTTATTCTGAATCCCTCAATGTAGATAGGTAATGAATAATCAATTTGTGACCAAGTAATGACAGAAGTCATGTCTTTTTACCAAAATAATAGGAAATAATGAAGAAAGCAACTATAGCCATTTAGTTCCAATTCTGATTTTTACTAATGGATGATGACTATGATACCATCCATGCAAATGCAATAACCAATCAACAGCATATAGTGTACACAAGTAACTTATAGAAAAGGAGTAGCCTAAGATCACAAAGAAATAGATGTGCACATATGTGAACATAATTCAAATTTTAAGCTTTAATTTCCATTGCTCAGCTGTGTGGCTTACTACAGCCAGGTAGCTTATTTAGAAAAAAGTATGACTTACTAAGACAAAAACATTAAAAGAACATGCAACATAGAAAAAATTTTTTTTACAATTTAATGATGTGCAACACTATATAGTGACAGGGTTAGTTTCAAAGTAATCATTCCTCACTCTGGCTGATTTTAAATCCTGAACTTGGAGTCTGAAGATCTGAACTCCCTATGAAAATCAATAATCTTCCAGAAATGGTTTAACTATAATCTTATTTCTAACATTAAAAATAGAAAAGAAGTGTTATGAGCAGTGACACGTATGTTTACCACCATGTAGCAGGACTGGGAAGAGGCTGATATCAGGTACTCAAAGTAGTCCATTTGTCTAGGATTATTTTATTACCATAAATACATATAGAAATAATTCTTTCCTGTAAAGCAATTTATTAATACATTTGTGTTAATATATTTTAAAGTAACTAAGCAATTTTCCCTCATTTTGTATTTATCATTCTCTTTTCTCCAAAACTTTGGTCATCCTCAACATTATTAAATCATTCCTTTTATATCATCATTCTAATGTATCTTTGAATAGGATATTTAAAACAAATTTTAGAATAAGAAAAATTGTTCATGCTATGAAGTGGGCATAATGTCTGCCAATCTAAGGGGTAACTTGATCAAATTTAAAAACTTTTGAGGAGAGGGCAGACAGCAGAAGCAAGAACTACAATCCTTCAGCCTGTGGAACAAAAACCACATTCACAGAAAGATAGACAAGATGAAAAGGCAGAGGGCTATGTACCAGATGAAGGAACAAGATAAAACCCCAGAAAAACAGCTAAATGAAGTGGAGATAGGCAACCTTCCAGAAAAAGATTTGAGAATAATGATAGTGAAGATGGTCCAGGATCTCAGAAAAAGAATGGAGGCAAAGATCGAGAAGATGCAAGGAACGTTTCACAAAGACCTAGAAGAATTAAAGAAGAAACAGAGATGAACAATACAGTAACTGAAATGAAAAATACACTCGAAGGAATCAATAGCAGAATAACTGAGCAGAAGAATGGATAAGTGACCTAGTGAAATTCACTGCCTTGGAACAGAATAAAGAAAAAAGAATGAAAAGAAATGAAGACAGCCTAAGAGACCTCTGGAACAACATTAAATTCACCAACATTCTCATTATAGGGGTCCCAAAAGGAGAAGAGAGAGAGAAAGGTCCCAAGAAAATATTTGAAGAGATTATCGTTGAATAATCTATATTATCTAGGGAAAACTTCCCTAACATGGGAAAGGAAATAGCCACCCAAGGCCAGGAAGTGCAGAGTCCCAGGAAGGATAAACCCAAGGAGAAACATGCCAAGACACATAGTAATCAAACTGACAAAAATTAAAAACAAAGAAAAATTATTAAAAGCAACAAGGGAAAAATGACAAATAATATACAAGGGAACTCCCATAAGGTTAACAGCTGATTTCTCAGCAGAAACTCTGCAAGCCAGAACAGAGTGGTATGATATATTTACAGTGATGAAATGGAAGAACCTATAACCAAGAATACTCTAACCAGCAAGGATCTCATTCAGATTCAACAGAGAAATCAAAAGTTTTACAGACAAGCAAAGGCTAAGAGAATTCAGCAACACCAAACCAGCTCTACAACAAATGTTGTAAAGGAACTTCTCTAATTGGAAACAAGAGAAGAAAATGACCTACTAAAACAAACCCAAAACAATTAATAAAATGGTAATAGGAACATACATATCGATAATTACCTTAAATGTGAATGGATTAAATGCTCCAACCAAAACACAGAGGCTCGCTGAATAGATACAAAAACAAGACCCATATATATGCTGTCTACAAGAGACCCACTTCAGACCTAAGGATACATACAGACTGAAAGTGAGGGGACGGTAAAAGATATTCCATGCAAATGGAAATAAAAGAAAGCTGGAGTAGCTATACTCATATAAGATAAAATAGACTTTAAAATAAATAATGTTACAAGAGACAAGGAAGGACACTACATAATGAACAAGGGATCAATCCAAGAAGGTGTAACAATTGTAAATATATATGCACCCAATATAGGAGCACCTCAATACATAAGTCAAATGCTAACAGCTATAAAAGAGCAAATTGACAGTAACACAATAATAGTGGGGGACTTTAACACCTCACTTACACCAATGGACAGATCATCCAGACAGAAAATTAATAATGAAACACAAGCTTTAAATGACACAATAGACTAGATAGATTTAATTGATATTTATAGGACATTCCATCTGAAAACATCAGATTACACTTTCTTCTCAAGTGCACATGGAACATTCTCCAGGATAGATCACATCTTGGGTCACAAATCAAGCCTTTGTGAATTTAAGAAAACTGAAATCATATCAACCATCTTTTCTGAGCACAACACTGTGAGATTAGAAATCAATTACAGGAAAAAAAAGCATAAAAAACACTGACACATGGAGGCTAAACAATACATTACTAAATAACCAAGAGATCACTGAAGAAATTAAAGGGGAAATGAAAAAATACGTAGAGACAAATGACAACGAAAACACGAATTCAAAACCTATGTGATGCAGGAAAAGCAGTTCAAAGAGGGAAGTTTATAGCAATACAATCCTACCTCAAGAAACAATAAAAATCTCAAATAAACAATCAAACCTTACATCTAAAGCAACTAGAGAAAGAAGAACAAATAAAACCCAAAGTTAGTAGAAGGAAAGAAATCATAAAGATCAGAGCAGAAATAAATGAAGTAGAATCAAAGAAAAGAATAGCAAAGATCAATAAAACTAAAAGCTAGTTCTTTGAGAAGATAAACAAAATTGATAAACCCTTAGCAAGACTCAACAAGAAAAAGGAGAGGACTCAAATCAATAAAATTAGAAATGAAAAAGGAGAAATTACAAAGGACACTGCAGAAATACAAAGCATCCTAAGAGACTACTACAGGCAACTGTATGCCAATAAAATGGACAGCCTGAAGAAATGGACAAATTCTTAGAAAGGTATAAACTTCCAAGACTGAACCAGGAAGAAATACAAAATATGAACAGACCCATCACACATAATAAAACTGAAACTGTGATGAAAAATCGTCCAAGAAACAAAAGTCCCAGACCAGATGGCTTCACAGGTGAATTCTATCAAACATTTAGAGAAGAGCTAACACTCATCCTTCTCAAAGGCTTCCAAAAAACTGCAGAGGAAGGAACATTCCCAAACTCATTCTATGAGGCCACCATCACCCTGATACCAAAACCAGACAAAGATACTACAAAAAAAGAAAATTACAGACCAATATCACCATTGAATATAGATGCAAAAATCCTCAACAAAATAGTAGCAAACAGAATCCAACAACCCATTAAAAGGATCATACACCATGATCAAGTGGGATTTATCCCAGGGATGCAAGGATTCTTCAATATATGCAAATCAATCAATGTGATACACCATATTAACAAATTGAAGAAGAAAATCCATATGATCAGCTCAATGAAAGCAGAAAAAGCTTTTGACAAAATTCAACACCCATTTATGATAAAAACTCTTCAGAAAGTGGGCATAGAGGGAAACTACCTCAACAAAATAAAGCCCATATATGACAAACCCACAGCAAACATCATTCTCAATGGTGAAAAACTGAAAGCGTTTCCTCTAAGATCAGGAATAAGAAAAGAATGTCCACTCTTGCCACTATTATTCAACATCATTTTGGAAGTCCTAGCCACAGCAGTCAGAGAAGAAAAAGGAATAAAAGGAATACAAATTGGAAGAGAAGAAGTAAAACTGTCACTGTTTGCAGATGACATGATACTATACATAGAGAATCCTAAAGATGCCACCAGAAAACTACTAGAGCTAATCAATGAATTTGGTAAAGTAGCAGGATACAAAATTAATGCACAGAAATCTCTTGTATTCCTATACATTAACAACAGAAGATCAGAAAGAGAAGTTAAGGAAACAATCCCATTCACCATTGCAACAGAAAGAATAAAATACCTAGGAATAAACCTACCTAAGGAGGTAAAAGACCTGTATGCAGAAAACTATAAAACACTGATGAAAGAAATCAAAGGTGACACAAATAGATGGAGACATATACCATGTTCTTGGATTGGAAGAATCAATATTATGAAAATGACTATATTACCCAAAGCAATATACAGATTCAATGCAATCCTTATTAAATTACCAATGGCACTTTTTACAGAACTAGAACAAAAAAATCTTAAAATTTGTATGGAGACACAAAAGACCCTGAATAGCCAAAGCAATCTTGAGGGAAAGAAACAGAGCAGGAGGAATCAGGCTCCTGGACTTCAGACTATACTACAAAGCTACAGTAATCAAGACAATATGACGCTGGTACAAAAACAGAAATATAGATCAATGGAACAGGATAGAAAGCCCAGAGATAAATACACACACCTATGGTCAACTAATCTATGACAAAGGAGGCAAGGATACACAATGGAGAAAAGACAGTCTCTTCAATAAGTGGTGCTGAGAAAACTGGACAGCTACATGTAAATTATGAAATTAGAACACTCCCTAACATCATACACAAAAATAAACTACAAATAGATTACAGACCTAAATGTAAGACCGGACACTATAAAACTCTTAGAGGAAAATATAAGAACACTCTTTGACAAAAAATCATAGCAAGATCTTTTTTGACCCACCTCCTAGAGTAATGGAAATAAAAACAAAAATAAACAAATGGGACCTAATGACACTTTAAAGCTTTTGCACAGCAAAGGAAACTATAAACAACATGAAAAGAACACCGTATTCAAATGCTTGGACTAAGAAATTGATACATACAAAGATGACTAAAGCTCTCATTCAGTGGTCATCAGGGAAGTAAATTGGGAATACTTACCTGTCTTTGGATGTTTTTCTGACTCAAAAAAAAGGGCATCAAAATATGGTGTCCTTGTTAAGTATTTGGTCATGGTCTCCACTTGACCTTAGTTCTATAGAATTTTAAGTACTGTTTCCCCGTCTAAGCAACCTGTATCTAAAAACTAAAAGGATCTTCACTTAAAAAAAAAAAGTTTTCAGTTTACTTTATGCAACCCCTCACTTTATACAGTGGGGCTGAAATTTAAGTATAATTTACATAATTTTCTCTGCTATTTCCCAGAAACCCAAATTTTACCTCTGGAGGACAAAATAAATTGATGTTCAGCAATATATTCTAATGTTTTGGGTTTTATAGTGGATATTAAGACAGTAGGAAAGTAAACGTACAGCCACATCCAGAGTCTGAATTAATGTCTTCCCTTTTAGGAGTAAACCAGAATTGATCCTAATATACTAAGAATAAAGAGCTACCCTCTTGGTAACCATAAATTAAGTTCCTCATATTTTCTATAGTGTTTTAGAATTTCAAAACATTTTCCATGTTATGTTTCAAAAATCCCATCTTATCCTCAAAATAAACCAATGAAGTAAGGATTATCTTTTTAACAGATGAAGAAACTGAGGTTCACACAATACACGTCTTGCCTCAACTCTCACAGTTGACAAAGTGGATTGAATTTTTATGCTTGATCTACCTTTCAGTTACAATCATTTTCTCTCTAATCATATTTGGTAGGAGGAATTCCCAGCATAGGTTGGAGCCAGCATTTAAGGCTAATACTCTAATTTTAAACAACAGGAAAATCACAGAGAGACCATTGCTTATAGTTTGTAACATAATATATCCTAATAGTTTTAATATAATATGATTAAAAATGATAAAAACAGATAATTTACATGCCAAAAAAAGTATGTAGCTCAACCACCTAACAGCTCGATCCCAATCAGAACCTGACAAAAATAGAGTTGAAAGTAGACAGATTCCTACAAGGGCCATCAGGATACAGTACTACAGTATCAAAAATTGTAGCCATCTTGCTGCTCATTAAGTATTTACTATATCTTGTAGATAATCATAGTATTTCAAATTGATTCTTGATTATCTAGATGCAGCATAGGACAAGGATTATGAATCCAAGTTTTAAGCTTTGGCCAATTAACTTCTTTAAGACTCATTATGAGTGTGCTTCTCTATAAAGTTGGGACAACCAAGGGAGAAAGATGTTTGTGAAAATTAAATGTATGTAATCTAACCAAGGAGGTGAAAGACTCGAAAACTCTAAAACACTGATGAAGGAAATTGAAGATGATGCATAGAAATGGAAAGGTATCCTGTGCTTTTGAATTAGAAGAATTAATATTGTTAAAATGGCCATACTACCCAAAGCAATCTACAGATTTAATGCAACCCCTATCAAAATACTCACGACATTTTTCACTGAACTAGAATAATCCTCAAATTTATATGGAATCATGAAAGACTCCGAATTGCCAAAGCAATCTTGAGAAAAAAGAACAAAGCTGGAGGTATAACCCCCCCAGACTTCAGACTATACTACAAAACTATAGTAATCAAAACAGCTTGGTACTGGCACAAAAACAAACTCATAGATCACTGGAACATAATAAACAGCCCCAAAATAAAGTCACACATCTGTGGTCAATTAAAGGAGGCAAGAATATAAAATGGAGAAAAGACAGCCTTTTCAATAAGTGGTGCTGGGAAAACTGGAGTGCTACATGTAAAACAATGAGATTAGAACATCCCCTCACATCACATGTAAAAATAAATTAAAAAATGGTTTAAGGACCTAAATGTAAGACCTGAAACCATAAAACTCCCAGAAGAGAACATAGGCAGAACACACTTTGACATAAATCATTTTTCTGGATCAATCTCCTAAGACACAAGAAATAAAACTAAAAATAAACAAATGGGACATAATCAAAAGCTTTTGTACAGTAAAGGAAACCACTGACAAAATTAAAAGACAACATGCAGAATGGGAGAAAATATTTGAAAATGATGGGACCAGTGAGGCGTTAATATTCAAAATATACAAACAACTCATACAACTCAAAATCAAAAAACAAACAAACAACCCATTTAAAAATTGGACAGAAGACCTGAATAGACATTTTTCCAAAGAAGACATACAGATGGCTAACAGTCACATGAAAAGATGTTCAACGTTGCTAATTACTGGAGAAATGCAAATCAAAACAATGAGATACCACATAACGCTTGTCAGAATGGCTATCATCAAAAAGCCTACAAATAACAAATGTTAGAGAGGGTGTAGAGAAAAAGGACCCCCTGTACACTGTTGGTGGGAATGTAAATTGGTTCAGCCACTATGGAAAACAGTATGGAGATTCCTCAAAATTATGAATCACTATGTTCTACACCTGAAACTTACATAATATTGTACATCAACTTTATCTCAATTTTTTTAAAAAAGTAGGTAAAAAGAGAACATGGAAGAAGAAGGAGGCAAGCATAAAGCATAGAATGGTCATCAGATGGTCATGGAAGAGAACAGAGAGAAAATGAGTGGAGTTAAGCCAACACATCCTAATGGGAAGATCTTCACTTGGTTTTCCAATAACCAAGGTTCCAATGAATTAACTTGCAGATCTTCAAGTCTTCTTGATTGAGATTGGGCAGTTGCTACGCTGTAAGCTTCTTTAGTTTCTGTTCACTTCAATTGGAAATGAGAGGAAAGGGAAGTGGCTGACACAGCCATTCTTCCCAACTCCAGTCACATGAGCCGGGGCCAAAGAGGGGAATGAGGGAAGTTTTCTGATTTTTCCTTAGAAACAGACTTAGCGTCAGCAGTTTTCTCTCTAATCTCATTCCCTTAGCATACACCCCCTCTCTTCCTGTACCGTTTCAGATGCAGGGAAACGTTTGCCTTCGGTGCTCTAAAATTTAAATAACTTACGACAACATAAATAACAGATACTGGTTTTCACAAAAGCAATTTAAATTTGCACCTCAGACCAACTTCTCAAAATTATAGTTCACTTGGCTAATGTTACAGAAGAAACTTTGGAGGTGGAGGGGAACAAGAGATGGGAGAGTTGGGCAGAACACCGAGTGTGGAGAAAATGTTCTCAGTTTCCTAGAGATCCAGGGAGGGCATTAAGTCCTCAGAACTTCTACTAAAACACGGTCAATGTCCATTCTCGAAGGGAAAAGTTGCAGGAAACCTCATCCATCGGAAACCTTGAAATCCTGCCAGGAGGCTGGCATCTACCTTTGTGCAGGGACAGGAGCAGTGTTCTGATCCCTCCCCTTCCCCAGCAGAGCCACCCAGTTTGTTACATGAATGGGACTGTTTTCTTCAGGAGACAAGTCACAGCTGAGGACCAGGATTCCAAAGTGAGGACCGTCCCTATAACTGTCTACACACTTGTCCCTCAGTATACATCGGGGATTTGTTCCAGGAGTTCCCGGGGATACCAATATCCAGGGATGCTCAAGTCCCTGATATAAAATGGCAGTAGTACAATGGATACAGTTGGCCTTCCTTATCCATGGGGGGTGGGGAAGGGGTATGTGGGAGGGTGGTGAGGGCCAATGGGATATCCCACAGAAAACCTAACATGCAGTGGTGGTGTTTTCATAAACAATATCCCAGAGCAAGATTCTGTAGTACAGTGAGTGAAGAGAAAATGACTCTATAGTTTGGTTGATTAAGAGTTTGCCTCAATCATATTTCAGTCATACTTCCTTTTGGAGACATGGAAGTCTTTAGGGTAATACTCTATTTACAATATAAATCTAATTTTCCTTATTAGCTATTTGGTCTTTTCTTGACAAATTAACATTTGAGACTTGATAATTCTATTTAGAGACTTTGTTATGGGAAAAACAACCCTCTACAAATGACTAAATTCCCTATGCTTACCTCAGACATAATTATTTGATAGAAAGTACAGATTGCTTTGGTATTTTGGTAAATGGGATTAAGGTTTGTAGGATTCACTCTCTCATTAACAAGAAAATAGCAGAGGGCAAATGAGTTGAATCAAAGGCTCTTTTGAAATATTGAGTGCCCAGGAAATATCTATCCGATGTACTGAAAATTTCCTTTTTGGCTTTTCTTTGCAGACCTCAATTCTACAGAGATGTATTCTGATATAGAAAAATAGCACTGTTTTTATTATCTCAGACTACATCTCTAAGGAGGGCTGAACAGAAAGAATTCTAATGCCACTTCCTGTCTCCCTGCGTTAGCTCTAATACTTTGGCAATGACCACAAAATAGATGGTGTAGATTATAAAGCGCTAGCTAGTGTAGGCCAGTGGATCCTGTTTCAGTTTGAAACAGCAAAATGCCGCTAATCCGATTAAGAAAGTTCAGCTTCCCAGGTCACTGAAAGAAAATGTCTCTCAAGAGAGATTTGGACGTGATAGAATTAAGGCGTGATTCTCTCCAGTACATTTTGTGGACCACTTAGTCAGGAAAATAATTAGAGATCATCAGAAACCCATATATATGTGCAAATGTGTTTACAAGCAATGTGATAGAGCATTGGCTTCCCCACTGTCTTATGAACAAACTAAGAGCACTTCCCCATATGTATCTTTATGCATGGTTTCCCTACTCTCTTGGCTTTTCTGGTTAAAACCATATGCTACCGCTTAACCCAGATCCTACCTCTTTTGTGAAACTTTTCCCAGTCTAAGATTTTTTAATTTATCTTAATCCCTATAATAACCACTCATACCATTGTTTAGCTTATCATTTGCTAACTTGTATTCATTCATTCATTCACTTATCCAGTCAACACATATGTATTCAAACTTATACTGTGCTGGTCATTATATTAGTTCCAGGGTATACAATGGTGATCAAAACAGAGGCAGTACTATAGAGCTTAAATTGTGAAAAGCTCTAGCCAAACAAACCAACAAAACACAACACTAGGCGGTTGTAGAGGAAGTGACATGGGAGAGGTAATTTCATTAGGTGATCAGGTAAGGCTGGTGGTAATGAACATCTGTCACTAGGGGTTGCCCAACATCCTGTGAACACCTTCCCTATATCGTGATAGTTTTCTGCATTGTGAAAATAGCGCTCTTAAGGTGGAAACAAAAACCAGGACAAAAAACTGTCATGCATCTTTCGATTCCTTCACCTGCTTCCTTCCTTCAGAAGGTGCTACCCACTTCTGGAGTGTGTCATCACTGAGAGGAAGCTCTGGCCCACATGGTCCACATCCCTCAGATGTTAAAAGTTTCTGCCCTAAATTGCCCCTCCACTTACTTAGATGAAATGCCACAGTGCCAGAAGTGAGACCTGGCTTCCTGAATAGTCACCAGTGGGCTGAATTATATAATTCGGAAGCATGAGGAAACTAGCCTATCATGAGGTTGACCTTGGCCAATAGGGAATGGATATGGGAAGAAGCTCCACATAATTTTTTCCTCCTTTTTCCTTTCTAAGGACTACCCTGAATCAGTTCCTCTTTTCACTTGCTCTGGAGAAGAACGACATGCTAATGGACACATATACTGAGCTACTACTACAGCAGGAACCAACACAGAAATGAATCATAGCACTGTGCTCTGCCTCCACTTTTTCCCCACCTTCATTTCTGGATTTGTGCTTCTCAAATAAAGTGTTAGCATGGTAATCCTTGTCCCATGCTTTGCTTTCTGGAGGACCTGGTCTAAAAGTCCTATATCTCCTGGGCTCCTTCGCAGCTATGGATGGATCTATGTCCAGGTTTCATTAGTCAGAGGTACCCGAGATTTGGATGCAAATAGAAACAATATGAGTGAGTGACCATTAGTGGCAACATCTTTTAGTATGTGCTGTGGGAATAGTAGTATCATAGAGCTTCTGCAATCTAGATCCAAGGCCATGAATGACCACTGCCAACCTGGGACAGTAGCCGCTGCGATGTTTTTGCTAGAAAAGTCCTGTGATGCATTGTGTATGATCTTAGCTATATCATCAGTCTTTGTAATCATTCATCTCAGGTCCCTGCTCCTCCTGAATATTCTGTACTCTGATATTTTATGATAAATATTTCTGTTTAAATTAAATACTGTGAATTCTTTTCTCTGCAACTAGTAATCCTGACCAATAGAACGTTGGTTCTCTGAACACCTATTCTCAATCTTCTCTTTTCCTTGCTATCCTCAAAAAGAGAGACTAAGAAGTGAAATATCTAAATTTCTAGTCTTCTTTACAACTGAGGATATCCTTGGGATATAATGCTGGCTTACGAGAGAGAGGGGGAAATTCATGAGCAGGACTTTGCTTCCTGAATTAAAAAACTTGCCTTCAAACTTTCTTCTCATTCCTGCCTTAAAGACAAAAGTTATACCTCCTGCTGAGGCAGTCATCTTGCAACCATGAGATGACACAAGAATAGAGACAAAGACAAAACACTCACACACACATACACAGTTTTTCGAGTTACAAAGGTCTAAAACAGAACCTATACCAAAACAAATGTATAATGCAGTATTTATTTTAATAAGTGAGATTACCCACATCCACAAAGAAGAGGATATGGCAATAACCTCTAGACAATGCACTATGCTATATTTGAGATAAGGTCTAAGAAAAATGTCATCCAAGTAGAGCACTCTCTAAACTCTCCAGAAATTTACAAATTACTGAAATTTCCCATAAATTTCAAGTTAAAGATCTCTAGTCTCCAGGCAGTAGGTAGTAAACCTCAAGTTTTAACTTCAGACCTCATTTATACAACTCACAGACATCAGACGTACTCTCTTAGCCAAGATAGCAAGTAGTGAGAGGGGTATTTTCTTCTCTTATGTGGGAGGAGGAAGTGTGGCTGCCTATTGTCAACAAATTCATGGAGCAGTAGACCAGAATCAAGCTATAGGCTGACATCATTTATCTCAGTAGTTTCCTGAGGCACTGGAGACTTGAAATCCAGGTTCTCCCAAATGAGTCTCTGCCATAAGAATTAATCAGTACACTCCATATAAAAATGTCCATTAGTATTATATGTGTATATAACTAGAATACATTTTAATTACTGATTATTTATTAATATATGTCAGCCAAACTTCTTTTAAATTAATATTTCTTTGGAGATCAGTCACCCATATTATATTTCTTGCCTTTTCACTTTACTTCAATAATGCATGAGTGGAATAGTGAAATATTTATTTTTAACTCAATTTCCCACTAACTACATTTAGGAGAAGGAACTCTCCTAAAGTCTTTTTTTTTTGTGGTACGCGGGCCTCTCACTGTCGTGGCCTCTCCCGTTGCGGAGCACAGGCTCCGGACGCGCAGGCTCAGCGGCCATGGCTCACGGGCCCAGCCGCTCCGCGACATGTGGGATCTTCCCGGACCGGGGCACGAACCTGCGTCCCCTGCATCGGCAGGCGGACTCTCAACCACTGCGCCACCAGGGAAGCCCTCTCCTAAAGTCTTTAAAACAATAATTCCCTGTGCTATACAAGCTGAAAATATTGGAGTTAAAAATCATATGATCATCTTTGACTTAGTTAGGTCTACCTCTGCTGCTACTGTCTGCTACTGCGTCCTAAAGTTATTTTCCTCTATTGTATGTGGAAAATCCATTTATTTTTACCCATTCCAACTATAGTGGTTCCAATCTGAGAAGGAATAAAGCAGGAGAAAAGAAATTTTTTCACTTGCTACCTTCGAGTTTTTCCCCTCTAGTGTTCTCTTCTGCTAGATATTTTTTTCTCTCTGGTGTCTGTTGGACACCAGAGAGAAAAAAAATATTCTTGTCATTAAGACAAGAAAATCTGGTAATAAAATTAATCTTGAAAACATACTTATGGTTATACTGATTAACACAGTCCAAAAACCAGAATTCCATTTGGCCTGGCCCCTAAAGTCAATGTCTGGAAAAAAAAATAATAACTGAAGTTGTAATTCATGTTTTCTAGTATGATAGAGCATTTTTTAAAACAGTTTATGCTAATTACATTCAGATGCATCAACATTATGATATTATTAAAAGTGAGAGGAAGAAGAAAAGTCAAATCCCATTATCACAAATGAGGTTTTATGTTTCTATGCTAGAACAGTTAGCTTCTTCATTAGACATAACTGTAAATTCAATGATGAGCTAAATTCCAGGACAGAGATGGAGCTTATCATTGAAATTACTGAGGCAGTGATATCCCACTGAACTATCTATGTACTGAATATGGGCTATGAAAATTAAGTATCAGGGTTCACAACTAAAATATAGTATGTCATATTGTATAACTAATAAGTTATATAAAATGTAGACTAGTAGAAAGCATAGATGTAGTAACATGATATTCTATTTATGCACTGTAGTAAAAAGCAATAATAGAATAATATCAGTAAAACCTGTATCCCACACTACTGAAAAATATCAATAGAGATGAGTTTGCACAGAGATACAGGCATATACTCAAGCAGAGCCCTTTTTGAGAAGGGCTGAAACTAAATTCTTCCATTTTGTCCTGCCCCTTTAAGGCTCATTCAGTTCTGAATGAATCTGTGCCACCTAGATATTCATCATGCACTTATGTAAAAAGAAAAGATTACTAGGTTTCCACATAGAGTCTGTGAGTCTTGGCCTTAAGTTCTGTTTTTAAATATGTAAGGCAGTTGTGAGAAAGTCTTTTATTATTAAGTTATATTGTATTAGGATAATTTGCCAGCTGCACTAGGGCTATGCATGTGATACAAACAATACAGGCATGAAGCTGTAGAGTGAGGTACACTGTACAATAGAGACTCTACCTGGAAAGAGGAGAAAGAAGATTTAGGGGGTGGTAAGACTTTATCTGGATCTTGAAGGGTAGTCAGGATGTAAAAAGGTCTAGCAAAGACAAACTCGGCCAATTTGTTTAAGTAGATTAATATACACAATGGAATATTACTCAGCCATTAAAAAAAGAATGAAATAATGTCATTTGCAGCAACATGGATGGACCTAGAGATTATTATACTAAGTGAAATAAGCCAGACAGAGAAAGACAAATATCATATGATATCACATATATGTGAAATGATTTTTTAAAAAAGATACAAATGAACTCATTTACAGAACAGAAACAGACCACAGACAAAGAAAACAAACTTATGGTTACCAAAGGGGAAATGTTGGGGGGAGGTGAAGGATAAATTAGGAGTTTCAGATTAACATATACACACTACTATATATAAAAAAGATAACCCATGAGGACCTATATATAGCACAGAGAACTATACTCAATATTTTGTGGTAACCTATATGGGAAAAGAATCTAAAAAAGAATAGATAAATATGTATATGTATAACTGAGTCACTGTGCTGTGCACCTGAGACTAACATAACATTGTAAATCAACTATACTTCAATTAAAAAAAAACAGAAAAAAAAGAGATTCAGAAAGTAAAATAAGAAATCTAATATAGATAATAAAACATGATGATAAATTTAAATTCTATTGAGGTTTAACTTATTAGTGTAAATGTGATTTTGTGACAGCATGACATCTTTATATATTTTATTTGTCTCCAGTTATCTTTATTTAATTTTCAAAGCACTTCTGTTTGCTGGACAATTTTTCTGCAAAAACACTTCCTAAACAACTTTAGTAATTTCTACCTTTTTTGTTAATGAATTTTAAAATTCATGCATCTTGCTAAATCATCAGAGCCACACACATAGAGTGTATTTATGATCCCTTACAGAACTTCTTTTACTGAATTGAATTCCTCACACTACCTAAAGGACATTATAATAATAGCCATATAAATATTACTACATTTGTACCTATTAGGGAAAAGGTATAGCTTATATACTTTATATGTATACTATAGATACCTGCTATATTACACCATATATCTTTTTATAATAAAGATACAGTACAAAGGAAATGTTTCTCTCAGGGTTCAGCATAATAGAAATGCTGAACAAAAGATTTTCTTTCATTTTATAATCACAACAAATCTAAATACAGATCAACGTTCCTCTCTTCTTTTAAAAAAGAATGGAAGGGGCTTCCCTGGTGGCGCAGTGGTTGAGAGTCCGCCTGCCGATTCAGGGGACACGGGTTCATGCCCCGGTCTGGGAAGATCCCACATGCCGCTGAGCGGCAGGGCCCGTCAGCCATAGCCACTGAGCCTGCGCGTCCAGAGCCTGTGCTCCACAATGGGAGAGGCCACAACAGTGAGAGGCCCGCATTCCACAAAAAAAAAAAAAAAGAATGGAAGAAAGGCTAAGTAGATTATAGACCATTATCTCAATAAGTGGCAGATGGTCAAAATATTTCACCCTATCTTATCATATTAGAGTAAGTTCAAATTCCACCCAGCTAAACTCTACAAAGAGGATGCACTCCAAATCACTCGCTGCAGAATTATCCTCACTGAATATGTGAAAACCTCATTTTCTTCTCCTGTTTCTTCAAAAGATGTAGAATCTACTTTATTAATAACCACATATATAAATTGTCAAATTAATTAAGCTGACATGCATCACCTTGTAAATCATCTATTACAGGATACTGGAAAACCATCAGTAATTTTTTTTCAAACAATATACGAGGACCTATTGGAAAAATAATTCTGAGACTTCTAGTACCAACTGATAATCCATTTTTAGAAATTTAAAAGTTAATTATCTATGCATTAATTTTTGAGATATCTTCTCTGTTTAGATCTTCTGTCTCTCTGTTTCAGTCCATGACTCATTTTAATAAGCTAGTAAGCTAAGAAGACTAGCAGGAGAACTGTTTTGCCCGAAGATCCAGTAAGACCTACAGGAAAACGATGTTTGGAGGGCATAGAACTTTGCAGCTGGCCGCGACAGCCTCAGTCCTCAAGTTAGATTTTCAGAGTAACAAACCTAGACCTGGTACTTTGGCTGGGAGTAATGAAAAGACTTGATTTGGGATTTGGCGGACGGCTACCTAAGTTGTCTTATAGCTTAGGCCCTCAAAGACCCATGCTAGTTTCCTCAAGAGAAGGGAGATATATTTAAAATTAATCAAGAAATGTACTCCATTAGTAAAGGTACAGTAGGAATACAAGGAAATGAGGTCACCCTGGTTTTTTGACCCACAAATAAGATCAATGTATGTGATAAGAGGATAGTTACCACCGATCTCTGCACAACCACAGTTGTAGCAGAGCAGAGAATTGCTACTTGCCAAAATGGTGATACAGTAAACATGACCCAAATGCAGCTGGCAGAAAAAGTGATGGTGATAAGAAATGATTGGGAGCAATATGAGAATACGCTGTGACTGGAACCAGAGTCCCCTTAGCTACAAAGAAGGTAGAATCTAAAGTCAGAGAAGATGATCGTAACCTCATACTATGCCTCTGTTCATTAATTGTACACAGTGGCTAATACAGTGTTAGGAAATAGGAAATTACAAGTATGTAAATGGGTAATAATCTGCCACAGAAGGATTTTATAATTTCAAATTGTGAGATTCACAATAAATGTGAAAGAGGAGTTCAAAACAGCAGAGGGAACCAACACAGAAAATGAAAGAATATGGTATGTTCAAGACACACAAGACTTCTGCTGTGACAGAATCACATGGTGAATAAGCTGGGAAGATGATATTGGAAAGAGAAGGTAGAATCAGGCTGTTAAGAGCCTTATAGACTCTTAGGAGTTTTGATTTGCTCCTAGAGAAATTTGGGAGTCATTAAAGACACCAGAGCAGGAGTGCACCTCTATATATTTGTGTCTAAAAAAATAACAATACTGATAGTTTGGTGAAAGCAGTCAAGGCTGATGGTAGGCGGGGATGCTGAGGGCCTCCTCCATGGACTAGACAGGGGATGATGATGAAAGAGCATATTTGAAAGATACAAGAGGATTTATTGAGAGCATCCCATGTACCAGGGACTATGCTTGTTGACAAGGATAAAATGGTGAATCAAAATAAATCTGACCCCTGAGCTCTTGGTAAACAGTGGGGATGTAAAAAATATAGTCATTTATTTAATAAACACTCAAATCTGTGCATTGCTTCAGGCTGTAATAAGTTCAGTTTTGAAACAGCTTGTGAAAAACAAATTTGAGAGAGCTTCGGTGAGGAATTAGCATGAAATATGTAAGATGCTTGAGAGTTAAGTAAGTGAAGGAACATCAGAGAATATTCCAGGTAGAGAAAAAACCTGGGCAAAGTCCTGGAGGGAAGGGAATCTGGAACAGCCTAACTTAAAAGAGGTTTTAGTGGGTTCCATGAGAGATGGTGATGCTACAAGACAGAAAATATAGGAAGAGAAGCAGGTCTAATGGCAGTGGTAGAAGAAAGTAAAAAATCGTGTTGTACTTAGGACACTTTAAGTTAAAATGTCTGCAAAACATTGGGTTATTTGTCCAGGGCAGGTAGACAGGGCTGGAGATCAAATTCTAGATTCATCATTGTCTACATGGTTCTCTGATTAATGACTTAGTGAAGTTGCCCAGGGAATGTATATAGAAACAAAAGGGTCAAAGGTTAGGGGGAAAAAACAATAATTATGAAATAAGTAAACCAAAAAGAGAGGAAAGGAGACTGAAAAAAGTGGTCAGAAATACTAGAAAAAGGACGCAAGGATGGTGTTATGGAAGCCGAAGGCAGCAATTACCACAGAGAAAACACTGATTGGGTGAAATGTCATAGATTGATCAAATACAATGTGTTATAAAGAGTCCATAGTTGGGCAAGCCAGAGGTCAGAGATTACCTCAGCAAACCAAGTTTCAGGTCAGGATAGTCAGGAAAGCTGTTGAGGAGTGAAAAGAGGGAATGTTCCATACACATTTAAAAAAAAGAAAGAAAGAAAGAAAGAAAGAAACTAGTTTAATGTATATAACTCTTAGTAGCACTTAAATTGTTTTTTTTCTTGTAAATAAAGCATCTACCACCTTTGCTTAAAAAAGGGGTCGCAAAGCCAACTTCCATGAATGATTAAGTGCTTGATGTTCACAATTTTTAAAACTAGTCTGATTTTTTTTTTAAACAAATCTGGTATAACTTGAGAGAACAGTATTTTTGTTTTTGCGATTTCCTTGTAGAATCAGATTTGATTTTCAGAAAGGCAAATGTTATGTATGTGAGGGTAGGATACCATCTTATACACACAGCAGATTCCAAGAAAGCATTCTGTGGCATGAGTGGTTAGGCAAATATTCTTCCCTCAGTTCCGGTACTTTCCACTGGACTTTTGCCTCCTAAGTCTGAACTTGTCTATTGGGGGAAGCAAAGAATGTGTCAGAAACATGTGCCAGCAAGCGTATGCTTATTTCAAAACAGTACCAAAGAATAAAATAAGTATATCTGATGACTTCGTATAAAAAATAAATGACCCCACAAAGTGATTGGTTAACACAAATGTAAATAATTTTCTGAAGAAATAAAATGATACTTCCAATTGGTGATGTACTTTTATAAGAATATACTTTTAGAAGTATTTTAAAGCTATACTTGCTTCTAGATTGATATCTTAGTATAAATTAATGCAAAAGGACAAATTTTCCTTCCCTTTACCACCAGGTACCAGGTAGACAGGGACACACACAGAACCCATTCCCCCCCCACACACATACAACAGCAAAGCCACAGAAACCAAAAGAAACTAAGAGACCATACAGAGCTCAGATGATCTCCAAGCTAGTGATAAATGAGTAAGGCACATTATCTTTATAATAATTATTTTTAGATAAATAAACACTGGAAAACTTCACTCACATCTATTATTTAATTCAGTAGAACACAGATGAGTTTGAGAGTGAAACTATATGGCATAATATGATATACGTCAAATTAGAGTACTGGACTGATTTTATTTTAAGCAGTTTCACCTTTGTTCCATATTGACCCTTATATTTTATTTCATTCCCTTTCATCTATTAGAAAATATCATTACATGCTTTTTTATACTAGCTTAGCACTCTCCCCCCCTTCAAAACAGTAATCATGGTGATAAAAACAGCTACCATTTCTAGTGTATCCTACGTTGCAGAAAACATGTAGTGGGTGTTTTACAGATATCTCATTTTACAGATGAGGAAACTGAGACGCGGAGAGTTGATACAACTTGTCCGGGGTCATGCAGCTAGTAATTGTAAGAGCAGGGCTTGAAACTCAGGTATAGAAATTCGAGTTTTTTCCTTCACCACACTGTAATTCACTGTTAAACGAAGAGCTGAACAGAAGGCAAATTAGAGAAAGGCAGTTACAATGCACCATGAAACATAAATAAGTAAATAAATAAATAAATACTACTGCATACCAGAAAAATAAATCTGTTAAATATGTGAAGCCAAGGCTTCTTATGTGAACATTTGTTGAATGTTCAATTGCTGAACATTTGTTTGTTGCAGATGAAAATGATTAAATTAGAAATCTCAATCAAGTATTCACAAAATGATTTTCATCCTGGGATCAGTATCCACATCACACCTATTCTTCTAACTTTCTTAAGCAATATATTTTGGCTTGACCACTCTTAGCAGTTGAAGTTGGGCCAGCATGGTTTTACTCTCATCTTCCTGGCAAACCTCCCTACCTTTCTCTCCAAATTCTTCTGATTCTCCTTCAACTTAGCACCTTCCCCAGGATTCCAGCCTGTGCCCCTTCACTTGTCTATCTGCCAGCCTAAGCCACTGAAGGTGGAATAAAGCTCAGGGTGCACTCTGCACAACTTGGCTGTCCCTGATGGGGAAAAAACTGGTGCTTTGCTAAATTAAGCACAACTCAGAGGCACCCCCAGGGTGTCAACAATTTTATGATCCAATTAGGCAGCCCGTGATGTGATACACAACTACTAGATGCTAAAAGGAAAGGAGAAAGAAACCCCTTCAAAGGAGTGTAAGGGATAATCTCAAATTTGCTGTGCTCATAGGCAGTGGGTAAACCATGACAACACAGAGGCTATTCTGTTCTGAGAAAAGTGTAGGCTAATCTGGAGATGAGAATGACAATAATTGCAAATATTCTTTGCAGCCACATCAAAACAAACAGCCAAGGTGCACAATGAGAAATTATTGCTAGTAATCTATGCCCACACGGAGATAGTTATCACCACCAGGAGTGTTATCTTTGAAGGGCAGAGGTCTGAGTGCTTGCTGGGCTAGCCAGGAAAAATATCATAGACCCTGAGACTTACTGATCAAAGCAAACTGAAGTTCCTGAAAGGAATCAGGATATGAACTCATATACATGTTTTTAAAATGAGGATACACTCAGATTATTTATATGTAACTCCTGGATATTGCCCTACGGGCATCCCAGTCTAGACCACACCCTATGAGCTCCAAAAGAATTTGCAGAAATAAACTTGGCATGGCCAATGCTCTTGTTCATGGTTTTAGGACTGGAAACCTTGAAATTCCTCACATTTCTTTCAAATCAAGATATTTAGATTGCAAGCCCTTTAATCCAACTAAAAAGATATTTGGAATGTCTGAGCTCTCCACCCAGATTGAAGAGTTGTTTTTCAATTAGTACCATGGATTGAGGAATTCTTTGGCATCTACCAATAAGTGAACAAACTCAAAGATGATAAAATGAACTTTAAAAGCCAAAAGAAAGAAAGAGAGAGAGAGAGAGAGAGAGAGAGAGAGAGAGAGAGAGAGAGAGAGAGAGAGAGAGAGAGAGAAAGAAAGAAAGAAAGAAAGAAAGAAAGAAAGAAAGAAAGAAAGAAAGAAAGGGAAAACGTTCATTTTAATTAACTTCCGCTGAGACTTAAAAGTCAGCCTAAACCACAGTAAGTCAGTTTCCAAAACGTTGCTCTTTTTTATTTTTGCCAGACAGCATGACTCCACTGTCACTTAATTAGTGCTGATTTTTAAATGCATTGCTTTTTTTTTTTTAAGTAACTGATTCATAAACAAAGAGAATACAATTCTCAGAAGAGCCAAGGCAATATTAGCATCTCTAAGTTGTTTTAAATTAATTCACCCAAACTATAATATGAACATATCTCAATATCAACTGTCAAAAATCTAGGTCAAGGTCATGCTAAATCATTTTCCTCTAAATAGTATAATAAAATTCACTGGGTTTTCAACCAGGAATAGTCTACAAAACAGCTACCTCGAAAGCCCTACATCCTTAGATTTGCCCCAATATCCTAAACACAGTATTTTTTTAAACTATAAATCATATCTATTTACTGGCATTTTGAGAGAAGCTGCCATCATATTGTCACCAGATTAGATTAATTGTTTTCTTTAACTTTAATTTATTTAATTAAAAATTTTTTCTTTTCTTTTTATCAATATGGCCTTGGCACTTTGTTTAACCCTGTAAAATTTTTTGGTAAGTGCAACTTTCACAAAAGATAAAATCATATGTTGGACACACTTTTACTCATATTGAGAAGATCCTGCCCAGATCAGAAATCTTATTCATGTGAAAAAAATCTATTCTTCACGCATAAAAGTGGCCCGATAAGGTGAGAGCTATTAATATGTTAATTCAGTTCTCGTCTTTAGCAGAGTTGGCAAAAATAAAATGTGTAGAAGTTTTACCCCAAGAAAATCAATTCATTAATCTGGCAGTGACTCACTATTTCCCGAATCCATCTTGACCTGTGACCTTAGTTAAATCTATCTATATCTCCGTTGCTCTTAGTGATGATGTGGGATTGTTTGCCAATTAGCTCTCTGAAGAACTGTAATACCTATTATATTTTATTTACCATACTATATTGTATAGAGCAGCAGTCCCCAACCTTCTAGGCACCAGGCACCAGTTTCATGGAAGATGATTTTTCCACGGACCGGGGTGCGGGTGTGTGGATGGTTTCTGGATGATTCAAGCATATTACATTTATTGTGCCCTTTATTTCTATTATTATTACATTGTAATATATAATAAAATAATTATACAACTCACCAAATGCAGAATCAGTGGGAGCCCTGAGCTTGTTTTCTTACAACTGGATGCTCCCATCTGGGGGTGATGGGAGACAGTGACACCCAAAGTGTGTAGCTTATGTCCAGTCTACTCTGTAAGATGCAACTTAATTGTCACTTGCTACTCACTGATAGGGTTTTGATATGAGTCTGCAAGCAATTGATTTACTATGGTCTCTGTGCAGTCAAACCCCTCTGCTAATGATAATCTGTATTTGCAGCCACACACCAGTGCTAGCATCAGCGCCTCAGCTCCACCCCAGATCATCAGGTATTAGATTCTCATAAGGAGCATGCAACCTAGATCCCTCGCATGTGCAGTTCATGGTAGGGTTCACGCTCCTATGAGAATCTAATGCAACCGGTGATCTGACAGGAGGCAGAGGTCAGGTGGTAATGTGAGCGATGGGGAGTGGCTGTAAATACAGATGAAGCTTTGCTCAATCGCCTACCACTCACCTCCTACTGTGTGGCCTGGTTCCTAACAGGCCACAGACTGGTAGCCGTCCATGGCCCGGCGGTTGGGGACCCCTGGTATAGAGTTTACCTGATATAATTAGTATCTGTGTGTCAAAGTATAATAACTTTCTAAAAGAATGTGTTGAAAAAAGTGACACCATATAACCTGTATTCATTTCAAAGAAGAGTAGACATAAATCAGATATATGACATGTGAATTCTAATGGTATAATTGTTTGCATCTTGAAGTTGTTCATTATTCTCTCAGTATTCACCTACCTCTTCAAGATTCAACTAGGAGGCCATCTGATAGAACACTGCATTGCTCCTATTCCTTCCCAAAGGTACAGAGGCAAGAAAAGGAAATCACAGTCTTTCCCAAAGGCATTTGCTCAAGTGTCAGACTTAAGGGACATGATCATCATTTCATATTTTTAATGTGCTTTTGAAAAATAATATAAACTCAATTTTGAAGAGCGAAGTGTTTTTTCTTAAAGGACAACATTAAGAAAACACTCAAAGCAACTATTATATTAATTGCCTTTCTTTTACACTCTTTCCATCTTCTTTAATCATTGATCCTGAATGAGTTTAAGGCAATCAGATTACATTAGCCTCCTGACCAGGAGGCCAGCCTCAGAATTGATTCCGCTCCTTCATGATTTTTCAGCCCGAGGGTCTTGCACACTTGAACCAGACCTATCAGGACCTAGCCCTCTCCTTATAGGTAATTGACAAGGCAAGAATCAACCTCCCCCGGGTAGAGAAAGCATTTCCTCCTGCCTGCCAGGAATATAGAAATAAAGCATGCAATCTCTTGGCCATGATTCCAGGGAGAGTTGATGAGATTCATAAAGGGATGGAACCATTTTCCTTGGGTACATGAGCACAACTCAATCTGTCCCTGGGCCTATAGGACAAGGAAATCATGGGTTTTTGCATATTTGTTTGTATTTGACTAATTTAACAAATTCTTACTACTTCTAATAATTCTTCAATCAAATTTTTAGTAAACAATCATATTATTGCCATTTAAGGATAATGTTTCCTCATTCTTTCAAAAAGTTACATCAGCTGCAAAGTGGGTTACACTTGGTTTGAAGAATGAAAAGAGTACTGAGCTTTTCAAGCAGTTTTGAGATATATGGATTTGAAAACAAAATGCTAAAGACAGAGCAACCAAAGAACCATTGTAGTAGTTTAGGTGTAATGCAATGATGAATGAAATAGGACGACTGCTTAAAAAAATATGGACAGAAGGAGAAATAGCTGGAGAATATTTTAGATTTTAAAAACTGCTGGATGGGGAAGATGAATAGGCAATAAAAAAATAACTCCTGCCTTTTTTAACATGCACTATGAACAGTAACTAATGAACAGTAAGCAGAGTTGCTATATTTTTATAGATGCCGAAATGGATTACAATAAAGAAATCTGAAAAGAGGATTTAAAAAGTAAATAAATCTGACTTCTTAGTTTATAAACAGTGCAAATCAGATCAAGACAAATCATCAGATATTCTACCATATCTTCACAATCTCATGCAATCTTGCTAATACCCGGAGACCTCACAATAATGATATTTGTATAAAGCTTTCACACTACATGAAGCAACTACAAATATGTTGTATGTAGAAATGACTCCCTAGAGCAATGCTGAGAGATTTTTGACACTAAAAATTCCTAAAAATAGTTGCAGCTTATAAAATCTTTCCTACGATTTCAGTTGATAATTATAATCCATCCTTTATTTTCTTGCAAATCCCATTCTACTAAACCTGATCTACCAGTGGCCTCCACAGGCAAACATGCTATTCTACCCTTGTATGTATATTCCACCCTTGTTTGTCCAGGCATCATGCATCTTTCCACTCCTGTGAATATGGTGAAGCCCTATTTAGCCTTCAAAGCAATCTTTTGCCCTTTTCTTGAAGCAGGGGGATTAAGAGGCAGAGGAAATGAAATTGGGGTGGAGGCAGCAAGTTGCTAGAAAGGAAAAATTCAGTTACCTCGAGCTTCCTGGGCAAATGGGTAAATCGGAAGATCAGGGAGTATGCTGGCAGCTCTCCTCCACAGCTGTTGTGGGCCTCCACAGATAATCATTATTTCAGTCCTCTAAGCTCAGGAAACCATTTTACTGTTGATGCTGGTGCATCTGCCCTGTTTCCATCTCCAAAAAAACAAAATACAGATTGTTCCTCGTGCCCTTCCCGTTATCCTCCCCCACCTATAAATCTTTCCCATCCTTAGCCTAACCCATTTCCCTTATTCAAAGGAGGAAAAACAGTGGCATTTGTTGCTTGCAAAGGCAAACACAATGGAAATTGCAACCCATTTTTTTCCTCTGGTCTCAATTTTACTGATTATTCTCTTGGCCAAGTAAAACTTTTAAAGAAAGCAAAAGAAACTTTTATGAGAAAAGTTTAAAATAAAATGAAGTAAACCACAAGGAATTATATTTATTACATGCTGCCACTAAGGTTTTTACCATTATTTCTATTGTGAAAAAATAGAAAATTCAGTAACTGCTCTTGATCGACTAGTTTATTCACTTTAGTAAAGTGAAGGTGTTTTCAACAGATTTCATTTAAATTGCCTTCTGTTGCATCTACTAAAACACTGTCAAGAGTTTAGTATAAATAAGACTGCTGTTACAAGTATAATTTTCCAAGTTATATTTCCTCACTTTCTATTCCACTTTGTTTTTATAACTATCCTGTTCTTTTCAAATGGTCAAGGGAGCATTAAGAGAGTGGAGTGGGGAAGAGAAAGAGGGTCTGGACAATGTTGATGAACAACGAAAACCAGTTTTATGTACCCTTTTTAAGCTCCCAAAGTGATTATCATGTGAGAAACTGATGTCTATTGCTAATGATCTTATCCCAGACTCTGATCTAATTTTGAAAATGCAAGAACAAAGCACATGCTGCTTCTATCCTTATTTGCTTACCCCATTCACTCTGACATCTGCAAAAAAAATGGATTATGAAATAATTTTCTTGGGCATAGTTTCTGAGAAGTATTTTTTCCCTTTTCTTAGTTTCGGGACATTGGTCTTGGGTAACTTCTCTGAGACCAGGCTCCCAGAGGTAGCAGTTGATCTGATTGATGTTGGGTGCCTATTAAGTGGTCTCAATGCCCATTCTCACTGATTCCATCTGCCAGGTACTCCTTAATACACTCTATCATTTTAAAGTAGGTGACCAAAAAATGCCCCAGTCATTCATACATTTGCTCAACAAACATTCATTGATAGTGTGTGACATTTGCAACATGAAAGTGATGATTCTGTGTTCAACTAAGAGTGAACTTATTACATCCAATGTACTCAAATCCCTTAGCTCCCCCTATAGGGAGGGTTGGGTTAAAGTAGGGAGTAAGGGGAGACAAATTCACAGGCAGGCTTAATTTCACAGTGGAGAATTAAAGTCTGAAAGAGTCCATTCTTGTTGTCCCACTATGCCAAAGTTGAAAGAGCAACCAAGAAAAACAATCTTATTTGTACAGCTGCCTGATACAATGAGTCAAGGAAGAGCACACTTCTGCTACTATATGAGAGAAGCAATAGCATATATATATATATGCTATTATATATAAATATGCTATTTTATATATATATAATATATTTTTTTAATCCCATCTCTGCTACTAATCATTCTTTCTATTTTCCTATTCCCTATATGACTACATATTAGCATTAGCAAAGGCTCTCATTGATGAAGCAAATACCCAGCATGGATTTAATTTTCTATTAGGCATTAATTCACTCATTCATTCAGTAAACATCACCAAACAACTTATATATACAGACTCACAATATCTCCCCTCTATATTTATCCTGAAATAGAGAAGCAAACCTGTATACTAGTGTTTCCAATTCAGTGAGGTAAAAGC
The DNA here is from genome assembly GCF_026419965.1 of Kogia breviceps. Lineage (NCBI taxonomy): Eukaryota > Metazoa > Chordata > Mammalia > Artiodactyla > Physeteridae > Kogia > Kogia breviceps. Next base: position 69,933,954 of record NC_081318.1, on the reverse strand, counting down.
TGAAATCAGAGTGTGTATAAGGCACAAAGTACTGTGGTGGTACACCAAAAAATGATGTGATCAGTTCTGTGTGGTTGACAAAAGGGATGAGATTTAAAATCTCAGAGATATCTATCTGCTGATTTCTCCATCAAGTCAGACTGATCTTTGAATAGCTTTTATATTATTCCTTTCTCCACACTTATCCTGACATCACACTAAGTGATGTCATCTAAGTGGTTTCCACATTATCCATCTTTCTTTCAATCCATCCTGAATATAACTACAAGTTTATCTCCTTGTATTACTTTTGTTCAAGGCCTCCAGCCCCCTCATACGTAATTTTAATATAGAAATAAGGCTAAATTCCTGGCATTCAAGGCCACTACCATCAATCTAGTACCCTCTTTTTGTTATAGTCTATATCATAATATAGAAGAATGTGTCATAAATACTTATCCATTTAGAAAGTTACAAAGCAACATCTGTGTAACCTCAAGTAAAATCACAAGATATTACAGCACCCCCAAATTCCCCCCACATCCTCAGTTAACATGTCCTCCCTTATAGTTCTTTCCTTCCCTGCTAGAGGGAACTGCTATACTCTCTTCTATCAACTGTGATCTTGCCTTTTGTGGCAGACACTTTTGGTGTCCTGTGTCACAATTCCTCAGCCCAGCTTGATTGTAATCACAGCTCTGTTGGACAGTTAGGTATGAGCTCAGATTTACACTGACATCGTTGCACTCAAAGTGCTTGGCTTGTATCTTTCAGCTTTTCTGCCCCAAGACCTTCTCCAAGCCTGCTCAGTCACTGCACAAAGCACAGGAGGGAAAGTTAACACACCCACAGCAACCCTCTATCAATGGAAAATGGGAGCTGATGGATAAATATTTCAGCCTCCTGCTCAGGATACAGATAAACCTGGCAGGCATTCTGTCCAGCCCTCGGGGGTCAAGACTTTCAGCAGTGGCCTGGAAAGTATACATTTATATTGGCTGGTCTTCCTTCCCTTCTCACTCTCCCTACTCCCATATCCTGCTTCCTAGGATCTCTTCCCATATAAACTTTATGCCATAACCCACTGACTCATGTTCTTCTTTCAAGGGGCTGCAAACTAAGACCTCTTTTTAATAATTATACCACTTAATACATAGCCTTAACCAACACATTTAGCTTTGTACAATTTTGAACTTAAAAAAAAATAGAACTTCATAGTATGAGTTCCATTGTGTCTTGTTTCTTTCAGTTAATGCTGTTTGTGAAATTCATCCATGTTGTTGAGTGTAGTTGTTTAGTTTTTTATGGCTGTATAGCATGGGATCGGAAATTTTTTCTCTGAGGAATCTGACCATCCTAAGAAAAAAAGACTTAATGATTATGATATCAGGTGTTTCCCTAATAAAAATAACTAAACCATACCCTCCTGCTAAGAAGCACATATTCAACAAGCCTCATGAAAAGACCTATAGATTGCAATCAGATTCATAGTGCCCCATTTATTAACATAAACAGGCAAGCCAAAGATTATCAAATTTTAATGCAAAATTCTACCATGAAAGACAAAAAGCAAAGTAAAATAAAAAGCACTGTGGAGGTAATTGGGACAGTACAGAAAAGTAAAAAATTCACAAGATATTTCATTACTCAGAAAAACAAGAGAAGATATAGCCATAAAATAAAAGCAAAATCTTATCTAAAAATAAATAAAATATAGAAATCAAAAGTAAAATAAATAAAGTATCCAATGTCAAAAAATTTAAGCAAAAATTTTAAAAATAAAAATATGGGTACAAGAAATAATCCAAATTAGCTCTTAGAATTTAAAATATAATGGTTGAAATTGAAAATCAATAAAAGGATTGAGGATTGGAAGATAAAGTTAAAGAAAACACAAAAAAACAGAGGGAGGAATAGAGAGAGAGGAAGAGGGAAATAGCAGGCTGAAGAAGACAAAAAAAGGAAAAATACCTAAAAATTTATTTATAATATCTAACATGTGAATAATAAGAATTCCAGCATGAGAAGGAAGGGTTTAAAAAATCAGATGCAATTATTAATGAAATAATTATAAAAATTATCCCAGAATTGAAGGATATAAGTGTTCAGATTAAATGGTCCATCTAGTAACATACACAGTAGAGGAAAAGGGAACTACAGAAGGATACCACCTTGAAAATGAAACAACTTTGGGAAAAGGGAAAATACTAAAAGTTCCAGAGAGCAAAAGTATATCATAAGTAAAAGATGAAGAATCAGAATGGCACTAGATGTTGAAGACAATAGAGGAAAAATTATTTCCAACTAATAGCTGTACACCCAAAGTATCAATCAAATGTGAATGTAGAAGTTCCAGCTAGCCACAGGAGTGGTTGTCTAAATCTGAAGCTCCAAACAACTTCCAAAAAGAAGAATGAAGACGAGGAGGATTGGGGTGGGGGGTGAGGGGAAAGACGAAAAGGGGGAGAAGGAGGGAGACAGATTAAAGGAGCACAAATCAAATCCCACTTGACCCACATCTTCAGCACTACTAGGACAAAGAGAATACTGTGAACTTCTGTTTTCTTTCATATAAAGATGCAACATTCCAGCAGATTGCATACCTCAGCTTCAACACTGTGAGTGGAGAGAGTAGAAGAGAAGAACCTTTAAACTCTCCATGGAAAAGAACAAATGAATCAGAGTACTTAAATGAAGCACAGAAAAAACCACCCCTAGAAAGAAAAAAGTCTGATCCTAACAGCTAAAATACTAAACACAGGTCTGGGACTAATTTGCAGCAGAAGCTTCAGGGAATGGGTTTTTTAATTGAGTGAGTTGGAAATTGGCAACTTTGAAGAAACATTGCTTCTGGGGGAAAAATAAGTAAATTGAGAAGAGGAGATACCTCTTAGATATGTGGCAGTAAAGGGAAAGCAGGAAGCAAGAGGGACAAATTAAGGAGCAGGCAGAAATAAAAACCACTAGAGAACATGCAAACTCTTCTCCTTCATCATTCACCACCAACAACTCTTGCCAATAAAATAATCTATTAAAGATATGTAACTTTGGTCACTGAAGAGAACTAGAAAATTCATCAATAAAATGGATAAAGAAGAAAAAAGAAGACCAACTCAATTCAAAGCTATTTTTTTTAAAAAATGAATTGAGATACTACATATGATAAAACTTCTCATGCACAATCAACTACAAGGCAGAAGGAATTGTCACAACTCCAAAAGCTAAATTAAAGATCTTCAAGCAAACATTAAGATATACTTAAATTATTTATTTTAAAAATGCAAAATCTATGTACAGAAATACCCACAAAAGAGGAAGAAATGCAACGAGTTGTTAGAACTCAGGAAAGAAAGTACATAGACAAAAGATTCCCCAAATGTAGAATAAGTTATAAGGTGACCAAAGGAAAATATATTCGAATGAAGCATTATTAAGGAACATTGAACAAATTTAGTAAAGAAGTCAAGAAAATGAAAGTGAGATAAAGAAAGAACTAAAAAGATTCAGAGAGAAAGTGACTGAAATCCATGATAGGCAAACAGCCAACAACATATGTATAAATGGAGTCCCTGAAGAAGAAAAATAAAACAATGGAACAGAGCTAATATTTAAACCTATAATTCAAGAAAACTTAAATCTATATATTTAAAAGGTCTACTGTGCACTAGGAAAATTTTACCCAGAATAATCAAATTTGAAACACAGTCTTGCAAAATGTCAGATTTTTGTTAAAAAAAGAAAAGAAAACCAACAGCACCTCAAGGCAAAAAAACCCAAATTAGTTACAAGAGTAAAACAATTAGGCTAGCCGATACTCAAGAACAATATACAAAGAAAGGCAACAGTGAAACAGCCTTTTTCAGAAACCCAAAGAAAGTGAAAACCAAGGATTTTATATCCAGCTAAGCTACAGTTCAAGTACCAGAGCAATAGTAAAATAGTTTTAAAAGTGCAAGACCTCAGAAAATACTGCACCTATAACCTTTTTACAAGAAATACAGAGAATGAGCTTCATGCAACCAAGAAATAACAGGAGAAACATCAAGAAAAAGTACTGAAAATGAACATTTAACATACTGAGCTGGAGATCTATGACTAGATCAAGGTGGGGGATAAAGGGGGGAGAATAGTATATAAACAGTATATGTTGTGACAAAGTAGAAAGAATGCATCTAGGAAGCATGTAGGAAAAGTAGAAAGAGAAAGAGGAAAGTAGAATATAATCATGGATAGTTATATAAGTATAGAGACAAGAGGAAGTCAAAGAATGCAACTTAAAGCTAACAAACCAGGCAGTAAGAGGTTAAATATGAAAGAAATACAAAACATATCTTCATGAACTTGGGTTTGACAAACGTTTTTTAAACACCAAAAGCATAATTCAAAAATAAAAAATTGAGAGGAGCTCCAAGATGGCAGAAGAGTAAGACGTGGAGATCACCTTCCGCCCCACAAATACATCAGAAATACATATACGTGAGGAACAACTCCTACAGAACACCTACTGAACGCTGGCAGAAGACCTCAGACCTCCCAAAAGTCAAGAAACTCCCCCACGTACCTGGGTAGGGCAAAAGGAAAAGAAAAAACAGAGACAAAACAATAGGGATGGGACCTGCACCAGTGGGAGGGAGCCGTGAAGGAGGAAAGGTTTCCACACACGAGGAAGCACCTTCATGGGCAGAGACTGCGGTTGGTGGAAGGGGGAGCTTTGGAGCCACAGAAGACAGCACAGCAACAGGAGTGCAGAGGGCAAAGCAGAGAGATTCTCTCACAGAGGATCAGTGTCGACCAGCACGCACCAGCCCAAGAGGCTTGTCTGCTCACCCACAGGGGCGGGTGGGGTCTGGGAGCTGAGGCTCCAGCTTTGGAGGTCAGGTCCCAGGGAGAGGACTGGGGTTGGCTGCGTGAACACAGCCTGAAGGGGGCTAGTACGCCACGGCTAGCCAGGAGGGAGTCCGGGAAAAAGTCTAGAGCTGCCAAAGAGGCAAGAGACTTTTTCTTGCCTCTTTGTTTCCTGGTGCACAAGGAGAGGGGATTAAGAGCGCTGCTTAAAGGAGTTGCAGAGATGGGCGCGAGCTGTGGCTATCAGCACGGACCCCAGAGACGGGCATGAGATGCTAAGCCTGCCACTGCAGCCACCAAGAAGCCTGTGTGCAACCACAGGTCACCATTCACACCTCCCCTCCTGGGAGCCTGTGCAGCCCGCCACTGCCAGAGTCCCAAGATCCAGGGAGAACTTCCCCGGGAGAACACACGGCGTGCCTCAGGCTGGTGCAACATCATGCTGGCCTCTGCCACCGCAGGTTCACCCTGCATTCCGTACCCCTCCCTCTCCCTGGCCAGAGTGAGCCAGAGCCCCCGAATCAGCTGCTCCTTTAACCCAGTCCTGTCTGAGCAAAGAACAGACGTGCTCAGCTGACCTAAATGCAAAGGCAGGGCCAAATCCACAGCAGAACCCCAGGAGCTGTGTGAACAAAGAAGAGAAAGGGAAATCTCTCCCAGCAGCCTCAGGAGCAGTGGATTAAATCTCCACAATCAACGTGATGTACCCTGCATGTGTGGAATACCTGAATAGACAACGAATCATCCCAAATTGAGGAGGTGGACTTTGGGAGCAACAATATATATATTTTTTCCCTTCTTTTTTTGTGAGTGTGCATGTGTATGCTTCTCTGTGTGATTTTCTCAGTATAGCTTTGCTTTTGCCATTTGTCCTAGGGTTCTGTCTCTCCATTTTTTTGTTTTGCTTTGTTTTTTTAGTATACTTTTTAGCGCTTGTTATCATTGGTGGATTTGTTTTCTGATTTGGTTGCTCTCTTCTTTCTTTCTTTTTTTAAAATTCCTTAAAAATTTTAATAATTATTTTTTATTTTAATAACTTTATTTTATTTTACATTCCTCTTTCTTTCTTCCTCTGTCTCTCTCTGTCTCTCTCTGTCTCTGTCTCTTTCTGTCTCTCTGTATCTCTCTGTCTCTCTCTCTCTGTGTCTCTCTCTGTGTCTCTCTCTCTGTCTCTCTCTCCCTTTTATTCTGAGCCATGTGGATGACAGGCTCTTGCTGCTCCAGCCAGGTGTCAGGGCTGTGTCTCAGAGGTGGGAGACCCAAGTTCAGGACATTGGTTCACAAGAGAACTCCTGGCTCCAAGTAATAGAAAATGGCAAAAATCTCCCAGAGATCTCCATCTCAATGCCAAGACCTAACTCCATTCAATGACCAGCAAGCTCCAGTGCAGGACACCCTATGCCAAACAACTAGCAAGACAGGAACACAACAAGACCCATTAGCAGAGAGGCTGCCGAAAATCATAATAAGGTCACAGACACCCCAAAACACACCACCAGATGCAGTCCTGCCAACCAGAAAGACAAGGTCCAGCCTCATCCACCAGAACACAGGCACTAGTCCCCTCCATCAGTAAGCATACACAACCCACTGAACCAACCTTAGCCACTGGGGGCAGACATCAAAAACAATGGGAACTACGAACCTGCAGCCTGTGAAAAGGAGACCCCAAACACAGTAAGTTAAGCAAAATGAGAAGACAGAGAAACACACAGCTGATGAAGGAGGAAGGTAAAAACCCACCACACTTAACAAATGAAGAGGAAATAGGCAGTCTACCTGAAAAATAATTCAGAATAATGATAGTAAAGATCATCCAAAATCTTGGAAATAGAAGGGAGAAAATACAAGAAATGTTTAACAAGGATCTAGAAGAACTAAAGAGCAAACAAACAGTGATGAATAACACAATAAATGAAATTAGAAATTCTCTAGAAGGGATCAATAGCAGAATAACTGAGGCAGAAGAACGGATAAGTGAACTGGAAGATAAAATAGTGGAAACAGGGCTTCCCTTGTGGCGCAGTGGTTGAGAGTCCGCGTGCGGATGCAGGGGACATGGTTTCATGCCCCAGTCCGGGAAGATCCCACATGCCGCGGAGCAGCTGGGCCCATGAGCCATGGCTGCTAAGCCTGCACGTCTGGAGCCTGTTTTCCACAATGGGAGAGGCCACAAGAGTGAGAGGCCCGCGTACCGAAAAAAAAAAAAAAATAGTGGAAATCACTACTGCAGAGCAGAGTAAAGAAAAAAAATGAAAAGAATTGAGGACAGTCTCAGAGACCTCTGGGACAACATTATATGCACCAACATTCGAATTATAGGGGTCCAGGAAAAAGAAGAGAAAAAGAAAGGGACTGAGAAAATATTGGAAGAGATTATAGTTGAAAAATTCCCTCATATGGGAAAGGAAATAGTTAATCAAGTCCACAAAGCACAGAGAGTCCCATACAGGATAAATCCAAGGAGAAACATGCTAAGACACACATTAATCAAAGTATCAAAAATTAAATACAGGGCTTCCCTGGTGGCGCAGTGGTTGAGAGTCCGCCTGCCGATGCACGGGACACAGGTTTGTGGCCCAGTCCGGGAAGATCCCACATGTCGCGGAGCGGCTGGGCCCGTGAGCCATGGCCACTGAGCCTGCACGTCTGGAGCCTGTGCTCCACAACGGAAAAGGCCACAACAGTGAGAGGCTTGCATATCGCAAAAAAAAATTTTTTTTAAATTAAATACAAAAAATATATATTAAAAGCAGCAAGGGAAAAACAACAAATAACATACAAGGAAATCCCCATAAGGTTAACAGCTGATCTTTCAGCAGAAACTCTGCAAGCCAGAAGGGAGTGGCAGGACATATTTAAAGTGATAAAGGGGAAAAACCTACAACCAAGATTACTCTACCCAACAAGGATCTCATTCAGACTTGACGGAGAAATTAAAACCTTTACATACAAGCAAAAGCTAAAAGAATTCAGCACCACCAAACCAGCTTTACAACAAATGCTAAAAGGACTTTTTTCGGCACAAAACACAAGGGAAGGAAAAGACCTACAATAACAAACCCAAAACAATTAAGAAAATGGTAATAGGAACATACATATCGATAATTACCTTAAATGTAAATGGATTAAATGCTCCAACCAAAAGACATAGACTGGCTGAATGGATATAAAAACAAGACTCATATATATGCTGTCTACAAAAGACCCACTTCAGGCCTAGTGACGCATACAGACTGCAAGTGAGGGGATGGAAAAAGATATTCCATGCAAATGGATATCCAAAGAAAGCTGGAGTAGCAAGTCTCATATCAGGAAAAATAGACTTTAATACAAAGACTATTACAAGAGACAAAGAAGGACACTACATAATGATCAAGGGATCAACCCAAGAAGAAGATATAACAATTGTAAATATTTATGCACCCAACATAGGAGCCCCTCAATACACAAGGCAAATACTAACAGCCATAAAAGGGAAAATCAACAGTAACACAATCATAGTAGGGGACTTTAACACCCCACTGTCACCAATGGACAGATCATCCAAAATGAAAATAAATAAGGAAACACAAGCTTTCAATGATACATTAACAAGATGGACTTAATTGATATTTATAGGACATTCCATCCAAAAACAACAGAATACAATTTCTCTCAAGGGCTCATGGAACATTCTCCAGGATAGATCATATCTTGGGTCATGAAACAAGTCTTGGTAAATTTAAGAAAATTGAAATCGTATCAAGTACCTTTTCTGACCACAATGCTATGAGACTAGATGTCAACTACAGGAAAAAAATCTTTAAAAAACACAAACACATGGAGGCTGAACAATACACTACTTACTAACCAAGAGATCACTGAAGAAATCAAAGAGGAAATCAAAAAATACCAAGAAACAAATGACAATGAAAACATGATGACCCAAAACCTATGGAATGCAGCAAAAGCAGTTCTGAGAGGGAAGTTTATAGCAATACAATCCTACCTCAAGAAACAAGAAACATCTCATATAAACAACCTAACCTTACACCTAAAGCATTTAGAGAAAGAAGAAGAAGAAAACTCCAAAGTTAGCAGAAGGAAAAAAATCATAAAGATCAGATCAGAAATATATGAAAAAGAAATGAAGGAAACGATAGCAAAGATCGATAAAACTAAAAGCTGGTTCTTTGAGAAGATAAATAAAATTGATAAACCATTAGCCAAGCTCATCAAAAAAAGGGGGGGAGCAGACTCAAATCAATAGAATTAGAAATGCAAAGGGAGAAGTAACAACTGACACTGCAGAAATACAAAGGATCTTGAGAGATTACTACAAGCAACTATATGCCAATAAAATGGACAACCTAGAAGAAATGGACAAATTCTTAGAAAAGCACAATCTTCTGATACTGAACCAGGAAGAAATAAAAATATGAACAGACCAATCACAAGCACTCAGATTGAAACTGTGATTTTAAATCTTCCAACAAACAAAAGCCCAGGACCAGATGGTTTCACAGTAGAATTCTACCAAATATTTAGAGAAGAGCTGACACCTATCCTTCTCAAAGTCTTCTAAAACACAGAAGAGGGAAGGACACTCCCAAACTTATTCTACGAGGCCACCATCATCACCCTGATACCAAAACCAGACAAAGATGCCACAAAGAAAGAAAACTACAGGCCAATATCACTGATGAACATAGATGTAAAAATCCTCAACAAAACACTGGCAAACAGAATCCAACAGCACATTGAAAGGATCATACACCATGATTAAGTGGGGTTTATCCCAAGGATGCAAGGATTCTTCAATATACTTAAATCAATCAATGTGATACACCATATTAACAAATTGAAGGAGAAAAACCATATGATCATCTCAGTCGATGCAGAGAAAGCTTTTGACAAAATACAACACCCATTTATGATGAAAACCCTCCAGAAAGTAGGCATAGAGGGAACTTTCCTCAACATAATAAAGGCCATATATGACGATCCCACAGCCAACATCATCCTCAATGGTGAAAAACCGAGACCATTTCCACTAAGATCAGCAACAAGACAAGGTTGCCCACTCTCACCACTATTATTCAGCATAGTTTTGGAAGTCTTAGCCACAGCAATCAGACAAAAAGAAATAAAAGGAATCCAAATCAGAAAAGAAGTAGGGCTTTCCTGGTGGCGCAGTGGTTGAGAGTCCACCTGCCGATGCAGGGGACACGGATTCGTGCCCCAGTCTGGGAGGATCCCACGTGCCGCGGAGCGGCTGGGCCCGTGAGCCATGGCCGCTGAGCCTGTGCTCTGCGATGGGAGAGGCCACAATAGTGAGAGGCCCGCGTACCACAAAAAAAAAAAAAAAAAAGAAAAGAAAAGAAGTAAAGCTGTCACTGTTTGCAGATGACATGATACTATACATAGAGAATACTAAAGATGCTACCAGAAAACTACTAGAGCTAATAAGTGAATTTGGTAAAGCAGCAGGATACAAAATTAATGCACAGAAATCTCTTGCATTCCTACATACTAACGATGAAAAATCTGAAAGTGAAATTAAGAAAACACTAGCATTTACCATTGCAACAAAAAGAATAAAATATCTAGGAAGAAACCTACCTAAGGTAGGTTTACAGTACAGACCTGTATGCAGAAAATTATAAGACAGGGATGAAAGAAATTAAAGATGTTACAAATAGATGGAGAGATATACCATGTTCTTGGATTGCAAGAATGAACATTGTGAAAATGACTATACTACCCAAAGCAATCTACAGATTCAATGCAATCCCTATGAAACTCCCACTGGCATTTTTCACAGAACTAGAACAAAAAATCTCACAATTTGTATGGAAACACAAAAGACCCCGAATAGCCAAAGCAATCTTAAGAAAGAAAAATAGAGCTGGAGGAATCAAGCTCCTTGACTTCAGACTATACTACAAAGCTACAGTCATCAAGACAGTATGGTACTGGCACAGAAACAGAAATATAGATCAATGGAACAGGATAGAAAGCCCAGACATAAACCCACACACATATGGTCACCTTATCTTTGATAAAGGAGGCAAGAATATAATACAGTGGAGAAAAGACAGCCTCTTCAACAAGTGGTCCTGGGAAAACTGAACAGCTACATGTAAAAGAATGAAATTAGAACGCTCCCTAACATCATACACAAAAATAAACTCAAAATGGATAAAAGACCTACATGTAAGGCCAGACACTATTAAACTCTTAGAGGAAAACATAGGCAGAACACTCCATGACATAAATCACAGCAAGATCCTTTTTGATCCATCTCATTGAGAAATGGAAGTAAAAACGAAAATAAACAAATGGGACCTAATGAAACTTAAAAGCTTTTGCACAGCAAAGGAAACCATAAACAAGATGAAAAGACAACCCTCAGAATGGGAGAAAATATTTTCAAATGAAGCAACTGACAAAGGACTAATCTCAAAAATTTACAAGCAGCCTATGCAGCTCAAATTCAAAAAAATAAATAACCCAATCCAAAAATGGGCAGAAGACCTAAATAGACATTTCCCCAAAGAAGGTATACAGATTGCCAACAAACACATGAAAGAATGCTCAACATCATTAATCATTAGAGAAATGCAAATCAAAACTACAATGAGATATCATTTCACACTGGTCAGAATGGCCATCATCAAAAAATCTACAAACAATAAATGTTGCAGTGGGTGTGGAGGAGAGGGTGTGGAGAAAATGGAACCCTCTTGCTCTGTTGTTGGGAATGTAAATCGATACAGCCACTATGGAGAACATATGGAGGTTCCTTAAAAAACTAAGAAGAGAACTACCACACAACCCAGCAATCCCACTACTGGGCATATACCCTGAGAAAACCATAATTCAAAAAGAGTTATGTTCCACAATGTTCATTGCAGCTCTATTTACAATAGACAGTACATGGAAGCAACCTAAGTGTCCATCAACAGATGAATGGATAAAGATGTGGCACATATATACAATGGAATATTACTCAGCCATAAAAAGAAACAAAACTGAATTATTTGTAGTGAGGTGGATGAACCTAGAGTCTGTCATACTGGGTGAAGTAAGTCAGAAATAGAAAAATAAATACCATATGCTAACACATATATATGGAATCTCAGGGAAAAAATGGTCATGAAGAACCTAGGGTCAAGACGGGAAGAAAGACGCAGACCTACTGGAGAATGGACTTGAGGATATGGGGAGCGGGAACATAAGCTTGGACAGTGAGATAATGGCATGGACATATATACACTACCAAATGTAATACAGATAGCTAGTGGGAATCAGCCGCATAGCACAGGGAGATCAGCTCGGTGCTTTGTGACCACCTAGAGGGATGGGATAGGGAGGGTGGGAGGGAGGGAGATGCAAGAGGGAGGAGATTTGGGGATATATGTCTATGTATAGCTGATTCGCCTTGTTGTAAAGCAGAAACTAACACACCACTGTAATGCAATTATACTCTAATAAAGATGATAAATAAATAAATAAATAAATGATAAATTCTATGTTATCAAAATTTAAACATTAGCTCTCTGTGAGACCCTGATAAGAGAATGAAAAGATAAGCAAAAAACAGAGAGAACATATTTATAAACCACATATCTGAAAAATGATTTTTATCTAGAATATAGAAAGAACTCTCAAAGCTCAACAATATGAAAAGAAATAACCCAATGACCTGAACAGTTACTTTATCAAAGAGGAAATACAGATGGCAAATAAGCAGATGAAAAGATGTCCAACATAATTAGTTATTAGAGAAATAAAAATTAGAGTCAAGTACCGAGCAACAGAAACTCTCATATACTTCTGGTGGAGAATCCAAAATTGTACATCCATGTTGGCAAATGGTTTGGAAGTTTCTTTATTAAATATACACAGGCAGTGCACCCACAGTCTTACAGATCTGCCTGTTACTTCAACAGTTTTTGGACAGAACAGACCTGGGGACCCCTTTCTTCCAGCCTCAGGCCACCCTCCAACCTGCTTTTCAGTCACAATCTCTGGGACCACCTTCTCAGCCATCCCCTGCCTCCAGGACTAGCCAACACCAGTTTACATGGTCAGCTCTTTATTGCAGACCAACCATGAGCTCCCAGATTCATCAGAATCATTCCACTGAGGTGGAGGCTGCCGTCAACTTGCATGTGCAGGCCTCCTACACCTATGTCTCTCTAAGCTTCTAGTTCAACCATGACCATGAGGCTCTGTAAGTCATGGGCCATCTTGCCTATGAGGGTACCCAGCCTCTTTGGAAGATAAAAACTGGCGCTGCAGCCTTGTCCTCTGCCAGGACATGCAGAAGCCATCCCAAAATGAATAATCCCTGGGTGCCATGGAAGCTGCCATGGCCCTGGAGGAGAACTTGAACCAAGCCCTTTGGTATCTGCACATCCTAGGTTCAGCCCACACAAACCCCCATCTCTGTGAGTTCCTGGAGAGCCTCCTCCTAGTTGAGCAGGTGAAATTCATCAAGAAGATGGACAACCACGTGACTGACTCCACAGGTTGGCCAGCCCCAAAGGCTCATCCTTGAGCATGACTAGGGGCCTCCAGAACTCAGTGGCCTTTGAGGGGCCCCTCTGCATACAATCCCCCCACCTCCGGGGTCAGGGCTTCTGCCTGAGCCTTTCCAAGAGCCACTAGGCAGCTATTTAACCACACTGGAGGCCTCTCCCAAGCCTTGGATCAAAGGGATTTTTTACAGAAAAAAATAAATAAATCAACATACTCACCACATGACCTAGCAAGGCACATCTATGTATTTACACTAGAAAAATGAAAATTTATTTTTATACACACACACACACACAAACCTGTGTACAAATATTTATAATGGCATTATGCATAATCATCACAAAGTGGAAACAACCCAAATGTTCTTCAGTGAGTATGTGGATAAAAAAATTGTGGTACATCTATGTAATAGAATATAAGTCAATAATAAAAAGGAATGAACTACTAATACACACAAAAACATAGATGAACACAAATGCATTATGCTAAGTGAAAGAAGTCAATTTCAAAAGGTTCATACTGTACTATTCCATTTACTTATATGACATTCTGGAAAAAGCAAACTGTAGGACATACTTCCCTACAGGTAACAGTTACTAGGCTCAGTGGTTACCAGGGGTTATAGGCTGAGGGAGGGATCAACTACAAAGGAACAATTTGAGGAAATGTTTTGAGGTAATGAAGCTATTCTGTATGATGACTGTAGAATTGATTACATGAATCTAAACATATGTTAAAACTCACAAAACTATACACCAAAAATAGTTAATTTGGCTCCAGGTAAATTTTTTAAAAATAATTTTTAATAGGAAAATTGTCCTAGATTGAAAAAGCCTAAAAATACATAACAGTTACAATGTATAAACCTAGACTGGACATGGCTGCTGTTGTTTTTCTTTTTAACAAAATAAATATAAGAAGCATTCTTATAACTATGGAAATTTTAATATGAACCTGATGCTGATTTTCTTAGGTGTGTGAAAGGTATTGTGGTTTCACTGAAAGTTGTCCTCATTCTTAAGCCATGCGTGCTGATATTTTCAGGTGTAAATTTCACAATTAACCACTCACTGTCAAATGATACAGAAAAAAAAAAAAGATGGAGATATATACCCATTATATACATAACCTAGGTAAATGTACACAATTATTCATTTTACTGTCTTTACAAATTTTCTGTATTTGAACAATTTTATAATAAAATGTTGAGGAAAAAATTCTCGCTAAAGAGTCAAAGGACAGCTCATTCTGAAAATGTGCAAAAACTTAGCCAAGTAACAAAAACATACCATAAAGTTCTACTTTTGTTAATCTTCAGCACCCACCTTTGGGTTTCAAAACCTTTGGGTTTCTATTACACCATTAATCTGTTCTATATACTGACAGTAGCAGGTAGTAAAAGACTTAGGGTAAAAACGTACCTCCTAACTACTTTTTTTCAGAAAGCTATGGGAAGATGTATTCCATGAATTGAGGGAATAATCCAGACTTTAGGAAGATACAGGTCCAGGAAATACTGATCTACAGAATGGTGGTAAAAGAATTATATCAGAATTATACAAGGCATAAAATCACACAGGTTAGAGTAAGTAAACAGCTCTGGGGAGAGACATCTGTATGTAAATGAAACAGAGAATTCCCAGTGTTTTTGAACATACTCAGAGTTGATTTACATAATTGAAAAAGAGTTGAGGCTGAATTACCTATAATTAAAAAGTAAAGAGGGCTTCCCTGGTGGCGCAGTGGTTGAGAATCCGCCTGCCGATGCAGAGCACACAGGTTCATGCCCCGGTCCGGGAAGATCCCACATGCCGCGGAGCAGCTGGGCCCGTGAGCCATGGCCACTGAGCCTGTGTGTCCGGAGCCTGTGCTCCGCTACGGGAGGGGCCACACAGTGAGAGGCCCGCGTATTACAAAAAAAAAAAAAAAAAAAAGTAAAGAAAATAAGATAATAATTAACTTCAGAGACACTAAAAAGTGTGCAACAATGGAAAAATAACTGTAGTTCACTATATGCATTGGCTGTGAATAGTGCTTATAAAGTCTCAATAATCTAAATACTGAGAAAGAGTCTAAACCAAATTATAAAACAGCATTGAAAGTTAAGCGCACGGAGATATGCATGTGTCTCATGAAAGGTGAGGGAGTTCAGTGAATGAGAAGTAGATTTTTATTTTCCCAAAGAAGAAGTCAACAGGCCATGCCGAAAGTAGAATACAAGAAGTAGCAATGCATTTTTAAGAGCTTTGGGGGCTAATAATAAAAGAAATGACTAAGGCTTCCCTGGTGGCGCAGTGGTTGAGTATCCGCCTGCCGATGTAGGGGACATGGGTTCGTGCCCCGGTCCGGGAAGATCCCACATGCCGCGGAGCAGCTGGGCCCGTGATCCATGGCCATAAGCCTGTGCATCCGGAGCCTGTGCCCCGCAACGGGAGAGACCACAACAGTGAGAGGCCCGCGTAACACACACACAAAAAAAGAGAGAGAGAGAAATGGCTGAAAGACTCGTTTGCTTGTTTTGGGGGGGTTTTTTTGCGGTACGCGGGCCTCATTAGCAGGCTGTATTTTTTCAATTCTCTAACTGTAAAACAGTTCTACTTTTTCCTGACCCGTGAAGGAAGGATGCCCATAGCACCTATTCGGGTTGTTAAAAATGTCATAATTTATATAAAGTTTTTAACAAACTGCTTTGCATTTACTAAACATTGAGGAGATGTTAGTTGCTGCTATTACTGAATATATGAAATATATTGTACATGTGCACATATATATGGAATATATGAATATAGTGGGTAAAGAACTTGAGCTGGGTGACACAGATCCAGTTTACTAACAGTATGAATCGTACAAGTCTGAAGGAGTAAAGATGAGGCTCACTGTTTCCAGGTACCCATGTTAGAGCCCTACCAGCACCAGCAAAACCTCCTGTGCACTGGATCTGCCAAGTAGAGATAGTGAAAAGGAAGGGAAACTATCATTATTACAAGAACCAACATGTATTAAGCTCTTCCTCTCTGGCAGGCATTCTTTCAAGGGCTTACTTGCACTGCATCGTTTAAGTCTCACAACAATCTGATGAAAAACATAGGAAGTCCTTTTTGTATAAAATCCTCTTTTACAAATAAAGAAACAAAGGCAGACAGTTTAAGTAACTCACTTGAAGTCACCCTCATCTTAAGCAGCACAGCCTGGGTTGAGAGCCCACATCCCTAACCAAAACATGATTGTGTCTCGTGTTAACAATGGTTCCAATTCTACCTTAAGTTCCTACGTGCTAACAAACTGTATAATGAAAATGTTCTCACTATTCCCCTGAAGAAGCCCATTGCCTCTGCTCTGCAGAATACCCTAAGAACCCTCTCAGTTGGCCTCCTGGGTCAAGGCATTCCCCAGGGTCCCCTGTGATATGGCTCTTGGGCTTCCAGTTTCATAATAGCTGCCTTGTAGATACTGTCCATTTTCACTTTGCTACAGCTTAGAGCTGCTTATCAGTTGGGGATGGTGACAAGAAAGCTCCAAGGTAAATAGTCAAGATCAAATCCCACGCTCTGCCATTCAATAGCTGTGGCTAATAGTTAATCCTCTTTACCTCACTGTTCTTATCTGTAAAGTAGGGGTAATAAGAACACCTCTCTAATAAGGCTGTTGTACATATATAAATAATAATGATGATGATGATGATACACAAAAAGTGCTTACCATCAGCCTGAAAGTGTTCAAGAAAGACTATTATGTTCATCATTAAAATTCTTATTTCCTTTCAGTTTCTTACTATAATTATCTTTCTCTTCATCTAACCTTATTTTAACTGTTTTGGGCTACATTGCTTTTAGTATGATAAACTGCCTCAAATTAATGCTTTTTAAAATTAAATAGGATTCAAATAACTTAACATGAAGTACACTAGTTCCTAGTAATAGAAAAACATGATAGTTTGGGCAATTAAACATGTCAATATTTATCTAAACCCCAGTTGTTCTAATTAGGCCCTTTCAGATACAGGAAAGAGATTTGGGTAACGTGCTATTACAAGAATATATATTTTTGGAGGGGCAAGAGATAGAGAAGGTGGGAAATGCAAGAAGTCAGTCCTACCTTGCCATATAGAAACATGAACTGGATGGTCAACAGCCGCAGAGATCTCAGCAACAGAAGGTCAAATATCGCCGCCATTGGCAAGGCTCTCAGTTACTGTCTCTGTCTCTTCTTTTTGTATGTCTCCTCTTCTTATACTATTTTAAGCAGCACCCTCATCTTCTACCCTATGGCCTTTATTTACCTAAGCTTCAGCTCTTTCATGGTTTCTGCCATTCTGTATCTTAGCTTACACATGGCTGTCATAGTCTGACTCAATTTCTGCTGACTTCAGCTTCAGCTTCCACTGCTAACTGATACCTATCTTGTTTTCCTAATTCAAATTGCTGACAGAAAGATGCTGATTGACCCAGATCTCCTTTTCACACCAGAACATGTCAATCATAGGTCACTAACCAGCCTATGTATTGACTGCATTGGTTAGTTTCCCATCTTTTATCTAATTAGCTGTGTTATAATAGGTGAAATCATATAGTACAAATAAGTCAGCCTACTACTGCCCCTTCAGCAGGATCCTTAATGTAGTAATTGCATTATAGGTCCCTGTGAGTATGGCAAGATACTGTGCCCCAAGGACCTAAGATTTTAGAATTGTAGGGATGGCCAACGTTTTGATGGTACAGTTCACATCAGAATAAAACCACTTTCTAACCCTACTGTCAAGATTACTTTTAAAAATTAATAATTTTACTCTGTTTTAGTTAGAAAACAATTTATGTACCCACTCTTTCTTACAGATTTTCTGACTCATAATGGTAACAATATCCTCATGTTTGTATAGAATTTTACAATTATCAAAATTAGGTTTAGCTCCATATGAAAGATAACCCAAATTGACAGTGGCTTAAACACAAAAGGTGTTATTCTGTTGTTGCATAAAAGAAGTATGGAGGCCAGCAATCCAAGTATGATTGTTAGTTCCATAAATTCATCAGGACCTAACCTTCTATGATCTTTTATTTCAATATCTGTAGAGTGAGGAGCTTCACCCTCATCAAACAAAATGGCAACTAGAATGCTAGCCATTACATCCATGTTCCAGAAACTAGGATGGAGGAAAAAAAGAAGAGCCTTGTCATCCCTTTTAAAGAAGTATAATACAGTACTACCTCTCACATCTCATTTACCAGAACCCTGTCACATGACTGCACAAGGCTATAAGGGAGGCTGAGAAATATAGTCCTTTAGCCAAGTGAATATATCCTCAAAATGAATTTGAAGTTATATAATTGAGAGAGGGAAAAAAATGGATGTTTAGGGGATAACCAGTGGTCTTTGTTACAGTCTACATTTTTGGATATTCAAGTCCATCCACATGTACTCCTTCCTGACAAAAAGAACACACTCCCTCTGCAGTGGAGACAACACTAAGTCTTCCCCAGTTACTGCACTAAGGGCAAAGTCTAAACACTCTGAAGAAGCAGAACAATAAAAATAAAACCTCCCACACTCACTGGTTGAAACAATTATAAGATCCAATTGGATAGAAATGAAAAGTTACCCTGCCCGGCAGTAAAGTAAGTTTCTTATTTGGCCCCTCTGGAAGCCTCTGGTTCTGCTTTCTAGGAAAACACTCTAAGCATGCTCTTGGCTTTTTCCCCTGAGAGCGTTACCCACATCCACTAACATCTACAGACATACTGAAGTAGGTCCTGGAGAATATGACCTTCCTGGGACCTGCCCAGCTTTTGCCCACTTCCAACTGGGATCCAAGGTTCACTTGAGAGATTTAATTGTCAAAGGGTGCAGTAGACAAAGTCTGGGGTCCCCTTGCCAATATTATTCCCTTAAATCTTAGTAGGCCCCTTATGGATTTTTTTCATTAGCTCCACATGCAAAAAACTATACTTGTTATTATTATACTTATTTTTCAGTCTGGCGACTCTCATCTTTTATTTACTGTCTTCTTTATCTATCACCCTTTCTCTCAAATGAGTGGTGGTCATGTATACACTATTGGAAAAAATAAGCTTGGATGGGAAAATGTGAACTTTTAGTTCCCCTTGTCTGTAGAGAGCTCTTACTATAAGGTTTGGTGGCACAATTATCTCTTACTAATAGTGGCACTTTGCAACCATCACTTACAATTGCTTTAATTTGAGCTAGAGTAGAAGGGGCCTTTCTCAGGTCTTCAATACCTCGAATTACAGGACTCAGAGGCAATTTATGTTCTAGGCTTCTCAAGGAAACTCTCTAAGACAAGGGGTGTTTCCTTCTCTCTCTGCTTGAAGTCTGGCCTATTCTGAGCTCATCTCACACTTTTACAAGACTTTGCTAAAATGGCTAGAAGTACCCAAAACAGACACCGACATTCTGAATTTTTCCAACCATTTCCCCTTGTGCTTTAGCTCCAATTCATATGTGGTTTGTCTTCCAAAGGACAACAGATAACAATGTGACAAATGGTTTTCCATCCTATAACAGAGTTATTAGTTGTCCAGTCTGCAATATCTGAATTTTCACTATATAAATGCCTCCTCGCCACCAAGACAGGTCCTATTTTCAAGTTGTTATCACACCCTACCTCCAGATGCTAAATTCTGTATTAACTAGGATTCAGTTTGGCTGTGGCTAAACAAAAATATTTAAAACACACTACTACATATAAAACAGATAACTAATCAGGACCTACTATATAACACAGGGAACTCTACTCAATACTCTGTAATGACTTAAACAGGAAAAGAATTTGAAAAACAATACGTGAATATGTATTACTGAATTACTTTACTGTATACCTGAAACTAACACAACATTGTAAATCAACTATACTTCAATAAAAATTAAAAAGAAAACAATATATCAGAGTGTTAAACAAGATAGGGTTTGGGGTTTTTGTTTTTTCTATCACAGAGGAAAATGCTAGAGGCAAGTATGCTAGAGATTCTGCTGGTAAAAAGGGCACACATGCTTACTGTCCAGTATACTGAAGATAATAGCTGTGCCGAGAGCAAAGCTCAGGCATTGTTATCACCCATTATAAAAATTTTTGTTCCTTAACTTTGGGGTTCATCCCCTGTAATGCAACCCACTGTGGGTGCCTGTATCATCTGACCCTCTTCATGTCACCCTATGGGAACTGCAGTTCAAGGAACCAATACAAATGCTCGTGATCTGGCTACCGCTCTTACTGTAATAAAGCCTTCTGTCTCTGACCAGGAGTCACCTGTCTTCTACCAGCATCCATGGAACTGTGACCGGCTAACATGTTAGCTTGCAACTAGAGCAGAATCTCAGCCCCTTCACAGTTCTTGACTGAGAAAACAGACAGTTAATATTATTTCTGTTTCCAGGGTGAAAATGACACGGGTAATCAAAGTCACCTCAAAGTGCACAATGAGAAGAGTCCACTTCTTCTCACCCCTCATCCATTGCTCCACCCATAGCTGCTCCTGGGGAACCAGAAGTGGTCTTGGGGAAAGTTGGGGAAAGTGGCTATTTGTCTTAGAAGTAGGACTGGGATTAGGAGGGTACAAGTATGGCTGCCAGAGTACAAAATTTAAGGAGATACTCGGTCTCAGGTGCCAAGGCTGCCCTTGCATGAGCCTGAGAGTCAGTTCCTCCTTAAATATGATGTCCTGAGACATCACGCTGGCTGAAATATGCCAAGCATAGAAAGACAAATACCCAAGCTTCCATTCATCTAGGGGTATAAAATAGTCATGCTCACAGAAGCAGAGAGGAGAATGGTGGATGCCATGGTCTGGGAGAAAGGGGAAATGGAGAATTGCTGTTCCTCGGGTGTAAAGTTTCAGTTATACAACATGGATAAGGTGTAGAGACCTGCTGTGCCTATAGTTAACTATACCATACTGTACACATAAAAATGTGTTAAAAGGATAGACATCATGTCAAGTATTCATATATACATATATATTATTTAAAGGATGGCCAGTGCTAGAACTTGAACAATAAATGATAACTAATAATATTTCAGTTCTCAAAAAAAGATCACTTGGACAGCTACATGTGAAAAGGAAAATAAAATTTTTCTATTTGGAATGAATGGTTCAGACTTTCCCCTTCCAGAGCCAAGTAGTAACTGAAATAGGATCTTGATTTTCAGGAATCAAAGGTGAGACTTTCTTTCTGAGTTCTCCATCCAGTATTTTCAATATATGGGAATGTAAACAATTGCTATATTTATTATATATTGGCCAACAATTCAACTTTCTGCCAAATGTACAGTTAGAGAAATTTGAAGTTGTTTTAATAAGAATGTAAACCTTTGTGTTTCCATATACCAATTTATGATTCCAAACACATTTGTTTTCAAAGTTAATATCCTAAAGTACCAGAACCTGTATCTGTCATTTTCCCATAAAGTTGGTGTTGGGATACATCAGTTTTATTTGAAAAATATGTAACAGACTTTGAGCCTCACTTGCCTACCTGAATACTGGCCTTGCTTAGAAGTCTCCAAATCTAGCACCTTTCTTTTCTGACTTCAGATTCATTTTCTTCTCAACCACACATGCCTTTACACTTTATGATCCCACCAAAACTGTCCTCAAAACCTATACTCTGAAATAGATCTAAAATATATTCACACCAGCATCAAATAACTGGTACCATCTTAACACTCTCCTCCAATGACTATTGGAATTTCAAAAGTAACATTTTGCCAAAGGAATTCATAATAAAAGTAGAAACTCAAGTGTTCTAACTAGAATTTTACCCTTTATATGGGATATTTGAGGGAGGATTTCTACTTGCGAGGAGCACTGTTAAAATATCTTTATGACATATAAAGATCAGACCACCCCATATTGCCAGCTACCTGCTACGTTTATCCCTAAAGTCTACAGTCCAGTATATTAGGGTTATTAATCACAATAGAATCTTTTTCTTTTTGAGAAATGCTGTCATTTAATTACTTCACCATCAGCTTGCTGGTGCTGGGGAGAAGTCAAGTGAAGACAAACCCCCAATTCTCTGTCTGCCTGGAAGTCGCTGGCATCTCCAACCAAGTGCCGAACAAACAAGCCTTTGTACGCCCTCATGATGGGGCCCTTTGAAGCTCTGGCATCCTGATTGGCAACTTTTCATATCTGCCCATCTCAGAGCATGGGAGTTTGGGAAACGAGAAGGGGAAGGACCAAGAGAAGTAGGCAGTACTGGCTCCGAGCCCCCTGGGTAAATATGCATGCTCCCTTCTCACAGAGATAGCTTTTCAAAAATGAAAAGGGAGTGTCCAGCTTCATTTGGAATAAAGATGAGGAGATGACTCTCAGCTGTCCACACACAACAAAACAACTGACCACTACGGAGTAGCCAGAGCCTTCCATCCAAGGTAGACCAGATGGAATCTCTCTCCCAGACCAGAAGTACACGTTCCTCTTCAAGAATGTTTACCCTGCTGGGATCTCCAGCATACTGGGGATGGGGACATTCTAATAATACCCACAGTTTTAACTTTCCACAAAGAATACACAGTCACAAACTTTCCTTCAGGACAAGAGCAGCTTTACTTTTCTGAATGCTTTTCTTAATCTAATTATATTGATGAAGGATGGGTGGCCCTTTGTTTTGAGTTTAGGATCATGAGTTTGAAACTCTGAGGCCCAATTTTCGTTCCATACCTAACTTCTTGTGTGGGCCTTCACAAGCAATTATTTCCTGTCTTGTTTTTATGAACTGTTAAAGGGGCTATGGTGATGGTTGTGGGCAAGGAAAGAAGATGGGTACATATTGTGTTTTAAATACTTTCAATTGGTTCCAAGGCAACAGAATATTTATCAAGCATCTATTCTCGACTTAGCAGAAAGAGGAAAAATACAAAAGAAGAAAAATATAGGTCCCCTGCATTCAAGAAATTCCTAAAATAAATGGCATGACAAAACTTAAGTACTCAACATAGACACAAGAATTAGCAAGGCAGTATCCAGTCAAATACATATTTGGTTAATGTTAACTATAAATACTGTAAGAATTTGAAAAAGAATATATCATTATTAATGGGGTTAGGTTATTTGTGATAGGTTTTATAAACCAGAAAGGACTTCAGATCAATCACAAGAAAAAAATATATATAAATATTGCCTTGTCAAGAGGGAAGGTGGTTTAACAAAAAGGTAATAGTATCTTTCACACATTAAAAAAGTGCCAAATATGTTTATCATGGTGAACATCAAGGTTTACCAAAATATAATCTGATTCTCCTCAGTAATTCAAAGACATTAAATTAAAAACAAATGCTTATTAAGAGATAATTTGCTGAATTACTAGGGAGGTTATAGCAGGCTTACCACATGATAAGTGACTTTTAGGACACTGAGCCATTGCATCTGGTCCACAGACTCCTAACTTCACCCCAAAGTATTTTTTACCTACTGTTTCTTCATATTTCTGTCTTACATTTACCAAGTGGCAGCCTAGGTTAAGGGCTATAAAAACTAAACTTGACCATTTATATGTTCATATTTCATCCAGTAACAAAGTCATTGAAAGTATATTTACATGAAAGATATAGCAACAACATTTCTCCCATTTTTCTTGTAACTTTGTTAGAAACCAGCACACGCCTCACTTTGTGCAGATTTGTGGCTTGTGAAGAGAAGTCCTTTTCTTCTATGATTGTTAGGAGTTTGCTATATTTGCAGTATTCCTGCTCATGTTATCTATGGGTATTTACTTGACACAAGTAAGTTGAATATATATTACAAAAGCTTCCAGTGGAAATCAAACATAATTTAGAAGTATAAAGTACATTCAACTTTGTTGTTGAATGTATTTTGCCTTAATTTCCATTTTTACTGATACTCTTCTAATTTCTTCCAGATCTGTGATATGTGAACCAGGGCTTATTTTTAAGACTGAATAAGGCAAAACACAAGCCTAAAATGAAGTGCCTTACATTTACATTCACAGATCTGCTAATGATTACATATCCCAAAGGTCACCCTACTATGTGCCCTAGAGATGCAGCTGTAAAACAGAAAGAGAGATCTCATCAAATGGAATATATAAGTTCCTACTGCAAATTAGATTTTATTCATAAGTCAAATTCAAGACCAGAGTTATTCATCACAGTGATCAACCATAGTTAATTAATTCTAGAGACACCTTCATTCCATTAAGGACACTTGTCAACTCCTGTCTGACACCTAACTTGACAATGACCTCCCCTAATGCTGAAGACGATAAACTAACTCCTCAGTATAAAAGATACGTGTTTGGGGCTTCCCTGGTGGCGCAGTGGTTGAGAATCTGCCTGCTAATGCAGGGGACACGTGTTCAAGCCCTGGTCTGGGAAGATCCCACATGCCGCGGAGCAGCTAGGCCCGTGAGCCACAACTACTGAGCCTGCGCGTCTGGAGCCTGTGCTCCGCAACAAGAGAGGCCGCAACAGCGAGAGGCCCGCGCACCTCGATGAAGAGTAGCCCCCGCTCGCCACAACTAGAGAAAGCCCTCTCACAGAAATGAAGACCCAACACACCCAAAAATAAATAAATAAATTTATTTTTAAAAAATAAATAAATAAAATAAAAGATAGGTGTTTGGAGTCAGGAGCAATTTTTAATGGAGAGAGCAATAAAGAAGGTTTTGTAATTTAAAGATCTATGTGGCTGTTTCCAGCCAAGATGAAATAACAGGGACTGGATTTACTGTCTCCTGTAAAGCAACTTTAAAAATGGACAAAATATATGAAACAATGATTTTCAGACAATGGACATCAGGCAGCACAGGATAGTGACCTAAGAGATATGATACAAAGAAAGCGTTTATATATATATATATATATATATATATATATATATATAATTTATTTATTTACTTACTTATTTATGTATTTATTTATTTATTTTTGGCTGCATTGGGTCTTCGTTGCTGCACGCAGGCTTTCTCTAGTTGTGGTGAGCGGGGCTGCTCTTCGTTGTGGTGCGCCGTCTTCTCATTGCGGTGGCTTCTCTTGTTGCGGAGCACAGGCTCTAGGCACACAGGCTTCAGTAGTTGCGGTGCACGGGCTCAGTAGTTGTGGCACACGGGTTTAGTTGCTCCACGGCCTGTGGGATCTTCCCGGACCAGGGCTGGAACCCGTGTCCCCTGCACTGGCAGGCAGATTCTTAACCACTGTGCCACCAGGGAAATCCCAAAGAAAGGGTTCTTGTGGTTACCCAGCTTCCTACCTGGATCAAATTTCTAGGCCAAAGCTCAGGGAGCTGGAACTCAGGTGAGCCTGGTAGAGTCCCTGAGATGAAGAAATAGAAGTAGGAGTATGGGGAGGCCAGGAATTCACAGGCAGATTCCCAAAGAAGAGAGCTGTATATATACACACCACTATACGTAAAATAGATAACTAATAAGAACCTACTGTGTAGCACAGGGAACTCTACTCGATACTCTGCAATGACCTACATGGGAAAAGAATCTGCAATGACCTACATGGGAAAAGAATCTAAAAACGAGTGCGTATATATATATATATATATATGAACAACTGATTCACTTTGCTGTACAACTGAATCACAACATTATAAATCAACTATACTCCAATAAAAATATTTTTTAAATAAAAAAAAGAAGAGAACTGTACAGAGAGAGAGAAAGCACTCAGGAGATTTGAAGAGGATCCCTTCTGAGTCATCAGCTGAATTCTGACCAGCACATCATGAGAGGAAACTACATGAGTCTGGGGGGAAGAAAAACACCTAAGGGAAGAGTCATCAGAGCTCATATAGAACATGAATAGATTGTGTTCCCCTCAGTCAAAGTGGAAAAACTTGGTAATTCATGGTACATCAAATTGAACATGCAGAAGAGTATCACCTCAATAGTGGGGAAAAGTTAGTCTTAGACTAGAGGCTGTTCTAATCCCCCCTAACAGAATTTAAAATCTACATGGTTGAAATTATTTCCCATCTTTGGAGACGGTTTTCTTTCCATCTGGCCCTTCAATAAATGTTCATTAAATGACTGTAATGTTGAATAGAGATTTTGACTTTGTCGAGATCTTGGTGTCTCACTCTCCCGCTATACAGGTGCAAAGGAGGACACAGGTGAGAACCTCACGGAAGTGGAACAAGGCATATCATCCAATTTCTACTTTCTCCTCTACCCTGCTTGTTTTCCACTTAGCAGCAGATGTATCCAAAATCTAATATCCCCATAAGTTCAGTAAGTGTTTAGGGAACTTGTGAAGGCAACAATGGAAACTGTTTACTTCCTCATTTTGAACAATGTACCGATTGTTCAGTAGCATTGCTGCATCGTCATTATGCAACTGTCCACATAATATCATTCAGGCACTGCACCTCCCAGAGACCATGCTGTTGATCTTTCTACCCATGATATTTATTCCCAGCTCAATTTCACCATTCATTAAACCACAAATTTAATAAGCTTAGCAATATTGCTATTGGATTGTAAGTTAGTCTTCCAAGGTTGGTCTCATAAGGCTTTTGCTTAAAAAAGATTGTTTTTTTGAAAGGGAGACTTCCATAGTCTTACTTGGAAAATAAAAACACAACCAAAGTTGTGATTTCCCATAGGATTTCTCAGCTGCTGTGATAAAAAACCTTATGTTCCTCAGAAAAGCCCTGGTGACAGGATGCTAAGTTGGCAATACTCTCCATCCCAAAGAAGCATGTGATGGTACAAGATCCTGTGACAATATGGCTGGTGTCCTTTGACTTCTGAACCCAGTTGCAATGGCCAGAGAGCATCTGTGGACTTCTCGCTTGGTTGATTCTATTTTGAGGGATTGTCTGGGAGACAGTTGCCTGCAAGATTTCAGGAGCTGCTTGGATAACATCTGAGCCCAGATACTCCTCTGCCATCCCTCTCACTGCTAGTAATTGTTTACCCCTCTCTGAGGGTCTGCACAGGATAAGAACAACCCTTAGGTTGGAACCACATTCTTCTTTGTTGATATATAACCATCTGAAGAAATGTCAACAGGTGGCTCTATTACCGTTGTCCTGTATGGAAAACCACATCTTCTTAGGTCCTTCCTGGATTTAGCCACAGACCAGAGAAAGTCATAAGGTCCAAATATAAATCATATAGGGAGTGAAAAAGAAAAAACTCAGATACCACTCCTCTCTGGGTTTAATTCAATCCAGCCCTTATGAGTGCCTATGACCTTCTGAGGCAACTGTGTGAGGCAAGAACAAATCAGAGTCTGTTCGCTCCAATCCAATATGGTCTGAAATGTTACACTCTCTTGGGCACTTGTCAATAACATTGGAAAGATATGTCTTCCTTTTTCTATATGGTGCAACTAGCACTCTCTCTTGCAAAACGAAGGCTCACACTAATCCATTTCTAGTTAAGATTTCATTCCAAGGGCACAGGAGAAAAGAAAAATGTAAGAACAATTAATCAAGCCCAGAGTTTAAAATAAACAGCCAACTTGATTTGAGTTTCTTCCACAAATTTCTTAAAATGTATTTTTTAAATATCCTGGAGATTCTTTAGAGCCTAGTGCCTTTGATGGTGAAGAAACTTTCATCAGAAGTGTGGCATTTTCTTCAGTTTCACTTCATGTTTTTTTTCTTCAATTAAATTGTAGTAACTTTAAATGTAAACTCATTATTTTAAAAGATCATATTTACATAATTGTATTTCTATCCATCTACTCACCCAACTTTGTAGATAGATGTAGATATAGATAGACATAGACATAGACAAAGACATAGATATATACATAGAGAGATGTCTGGAATAATTTTCACCTAGTGTTACTTACGGTGATTTCAAGGTAGTAGAATTTGGGTGGGGTTTTTTTTTTTTCATACCTTTACACTTTTCAGTGTTTCTTAAAAGTGTTCTGGGTTTTCTTTGGTTTTGTTATTTGGGGTGATTTTTATTTAATTTATTAACATCTTCCTGTTTTCAAATTCCTGTTCAAAATACTAGAATAAAATGAAACGATGTTATTTACTCCTCAAAACATTTCTATAAGTTCTACCAAAGAGTAGCTCACATGTACTGTAACTGTCAGAACACACAGCTGTGGGACGCTCAGTCTGTACAACACAGGGATCCCCACAACATGTGTGGTGACACATTTACAGTGTAAACGAACGTTGGGTACCTGTCTTCTTTGAGCTAGCTCCAAGAAAATCACCCACAGCCACAGAGCAATCGCTTCCTGTCGCCCAACCTATTGAAAAGTGATTGCAGGGCTTCCCTGGTGGCGCAGTGGTTGAGAGTCCGCCTGCCGAAGCAGGGGACGCGGGTTCGTGCCCCGGTCCGGGAAGATCCCACACGCCGCGGAGCGGCTGGGCCAGTGAGCCATGGCCGCTGAGCCTGCGCGTCCGGAGCCTGTGCTCCGCAACAGGAGAGGCCACAACAGTGAGAGGCCCGCATAACGTAAAAAAAAAAAAAAAAAAAAAGTGATTGCAATTAGGTGGGGAGAGGATTATGCTCTTCCTGAAGGCTTGCCCCTCCATGTTTCCAACCGAGTGTGAATTCTGAAGCACGTGGGAGTTTGTCCCTTTTATTTGCTCTCTTCTCCAGATAACGGACTTCATTTGTAAATTCCAGGAACTCTGATGTGGGATGAGATCTCTAAGGAAAAGTCTGTTCATCTGTAAAGATGTTTTTGTGTGTAAGACTCTGATAAAGAATCTAATTGGCTCCATTTCTTTTTGAACGTTCTGTTTATCCACCTATTTATCCTGGGAAAACTGACATGTTTATCAAATTAAATTAAACAACTACACAGTAGAACAGACCAATAAAACACGGGTTTCAGGAGGAGCTACAGCTCTGTTGGCCATTGGTTTGAGTTGAATTTGTCTTACTTAAAAGACTGTCATATTCAGGAGTTCCGGGGTTGAAAAGAGAGAATGAAATTCTCATAAAAGAAAGGTACATCATTAAACACAGGTATTAAAACGAAGTTTGTTACATAAGCCATGTGATCCTGACAGTTTTGTGTAAATCACCATAATGAAAATGCAGTAAGTATTCATGTATGTAACAACATTTACGAGCCTGTTTTAATCTGACTTCTGTAATACCATCAGCAAATTATCTTGAGTTCCAGACTTGCTGCAGAATACTGCCCTCTGCTGATCACATGGCCGCACTACGTCATGAGAAAAAAATCGATAACGTCGAAAAGTACAGAAAGAAATAGAAAGAAAGGGAGGGAAGGGAAGGGGGGGAGGTGAGAGGAAGAAAGGAAAAGGAAAATTTTTAAAAAGGAAATGCAAAAATAAAGAAAAGAAATAAGTATAATTGGGATATATAATCTTTACCTGAGGTTTGGCATACATTAAAAATAAAGTATGTTTGCCTCACGGTTATGATTATTTAGTAGAGATTGTGTTTTCATTGCAGAAAATGTCATACTTGAAAGATTTTAAAAATGTTATTGTCATTGAAAACTGTTCTGAAATTACCGTCTGGTGATGTTAAATTAATTTGGAAGATTTTCAAATTAATTTAAAATTTAATTAATTTTAATTAATGAAATTAATTAAATAATTAATTACTTTCAGTGAAATACCAACTAACCTAATATTAGTTATTATTTAAAACTAATATTATCCCCCAGTGTCACCCCTGAAGCCAAGATTCTCACATTTTAATGGGCATCAAGAGCCTCCTAGGGAGCTTGTTAAAATTACAGTTGACCAGGCTTGACCTTTAAGAATTTTGATTCACTAGTGCTGTGGACTTAGGAATCTGTATTTTAATATTTACACCCAGAAGACCACTATAGGTATTTTATTTTGCTCAATTAGGAACCCAAGGGCCACTGTGGACTTCGTGTCTCATGCAGAGTGCTAGAACCAACCTCAGTGCTCTGGGAAGGCTTACCTTACCCAGGTGTCTGTATACCATCATCATAACCATGACCATAGTCACCATTAGTTATTGAATATTTCCTATGTGCCAGGCACTATCTTCGTATTTTCCTTAGACAGTTATGGCTTTGAAAATGCCTTCTTTCTTTTTAGTATCAAGTTCTGCATAAAAAGAGCCTGGACCATGCCTCGCACATAATTGACCCTCAGTGAATGTTAGGTTTGCTTCCCTTTCCCTGGGTCCCTTGCCATTCTAGGTTGAAATGGCTGCTTAATTATATCAGGGCCTTTAATTAATCTTGGAAAATTCCTAGTTGCTCAAAGTTCAAGTTCTGGAGAACCAAGACATCATTAACTGATTTCTTAAGAGGTTATAACTTCCTTCAAAACATTCTGAAAGCTGCCGGCTCCCAGTTGGTCTCTGGAATGCACTTAATTTGTGCCTCTTTCTACTTTCCTGTCTCTGGTCTACAGCTACATTCTGGTCGTTCGCCTCTGTGTTCTTTATGTGCTGAGATAAGGAGAGTCAGCAGAGAAACTGGCGAGGTTGAGTCCAGGTTGAAACCGATCCCTTTATTTCATACAAACTAGGAACCTGATGATTTCTCAGTAGCACCATTAAACAGACACTGACAGGTTAGAGGTTTGAACGGATAATTATTTCACACCCACTTTAAGGCAACTAGTATATGTAGTGTCATCTGTATCATATAAAACTGGTACATTTTAACAAATAAGTTGAAAGTGTCTGGCTAGCAGAATGAACAAGAACCCAGAAGAGGTTACCAAACTGAGCTGAGGAGGAGTCATTTAGGTACAAGTTGCATAAATTAAACTCGTTCTGACTCAAAGAGAAAAGGGATTTTTATTGGCTGATATAACACAAAAGTCAGGAGTGGTACTAGAATTAGGCAGGGTAGATTCCAGTTCTCAAAAGATGTCCTCAGCAAGCTCCTGTCATCCCTCTAACTACTGTGCTTTCCTCTGTGTTGCCTCCATTCTCAGACAGGCTTTCGCTCCGAGAGGTGTTAAGAGATGTCTCCTAACAATCTCAAAAGGAGAGGCAGAGCCCCCTGCGGTGGATTCAGTAAAAGACCTCAGCTGGATCACTTGTCCACCCGTGAAGCAATCACTGTGAACACGAAGAGAGAACATGCTGACCAGGCGGGGGTGACGTGCCTAGCCCTCCCGGCGGGGGTGGAAGCTCCAGCCGAATCCCATTGGTGGGAAATCGGGCCAGAGACTGGCAGGAAAAGACCAGCGTGTACCAGTTACATGCACCCTCTTGAAAACATACGGAAGATAAGTTTTCAAAAATTAAGAGGAAAAAGATTTATAACTCCATGACCTAAGCATCTGGAAGTGAATGTGACTCGACATGGTTGGAGAGGAAGAAGAAAATGCTGCTCTGACTGAGGAACTGCAAATCTCAAAAGAGGAGTAGAGAGAGGAGGAAGCTGAAGAATCCAGGATGGCTACACAGAAACAGCAACAAAAACAAACACAAAAGCATGTTAAGAAGGCTAAATTTCAGATGTAAAATGTCTCTATACTTCTGTGGTCAGTAAAATGCACTTATTACTGATGTCTGAAGCAAAAAGGTGGTCAAAGATACTAGACTGATTTCTAAGGACAAATGTTTTTCTAAAAGACGTAAAGAAGGAATTCCTGAATTTCTATTTAGCCTGTTGTCTCCTTAATTTTAGCAGAGATGACTGACTGCCACCCAAAGGCTGTACTCATCTCCAAAGTAAAAGAAATCAACTTTCACTGAGGTTGGAATGCACCCCGTCAACGACTGTATTTTCAGCCCCCTTACAGCTATGTGTGCCCATCTGACAAAGTTCTGGCAAACATGAATTAGCAGGTTATTTAAAGAAAGCTGGCTCAGCAGTAAGTCACCTTGCCCCTACTACTTCCAGCTGACTGGAAGATGGAGGTGATGGATGGCACTCCAGCAGTTTGTTGGACCTTGAGGCTGAAAACCAAATATGAGAATGACAGAGTAGAAAGAAAGGAAGAGCTGGATCACTGCTCACTTGGAACCCCCTTTACCTCTATTTTGTTGAAAGTGCTGTGATTTTATGTTTTCTGTTATTTACAGCCAATTGTAACAAGTAAATGATCTTCTGATTGAAACATTTTGAATCAACTTTGGTAAGCTGAGATAAGGAAAGAGATTCATTTGTTCAAAACAGCCAAATATGCTTTGTGACCAAGGCCCTGGTGGTTGAAGCCCCTGCCCTAGAAGGACTTATACAGTTATGTAATGACTCCAAATTAATTAAATATCACAGCAGGGAAAGCCCAGCTAGGGTAACTGAGACTTTGAAAGTAAGATATAACGATAATAATCATGAAGTATAGAAAGATGCAGAAAAGTTGGATGCAAGGAATTCATTCTAATTCTAGTTTTTCCAAAAGGGGAGATAACTTAGAAATAGCAGCTTTGTATGGCAAGGTTCCAGGACAGACTATTAAAAAGAAGGTTTCTAAACAATGGACAGGGAAGAAGTGATAACTGAAAGGCATGGCAGATTTACTAAAAACCAGTTATAAAGAATTACCTTTATTTTCCTCTTTGATAAAGAAATGCAATCCATGGATTTTTCAGCAAGGGTTTGGTTGAGGTGTTTCATAATACTTTCAGAAAAGGTAGAAAAATTGGGCTGAGTGTTCAAATAACTAGGTGAATTTTTAACTGATTGGAAATTATGAATGGTTCTAATTAAAAGATAGATATCAATCTAAATAGAGATTTCTACTGGCAATTCACAGGGGTTTCCTTTGTGTCCTGTTAACTCACTTTCATCACTGCTTTTGATGAAGCTACAGAAGGTCTATTCACAAAGCATAGAGGCAACGTGAAGTCAAAAGGGACTCATTGGATTACAGATTTAGAATTCAAATTATTTAAGTGATGGGCTCTAAGATAAACAGAACATGTATGAACATAATATAGGGATGTGAGGTCCAGATCTTAGAAACAGGAAAGGGGGCAGAAACTGACTTAGCAGTATCTATTTAAAAATTCAAAATTATATGTCACAATTTTAGTAGGAACTAATAGGATACTATGTCCACATCTGCTCCAAGGTGAATTCATTGTTCAGCTGCAATATCAAAAGCAACAAGACAGAGGGAAGTGGTCAGCCCTCATCTTTGGGTCTGAACCACACATTTTAGTAGAATTAGAGACAAAATAAAAGAAAAATTGAACAGCCAGGAGGTGAGAGGACTTGAAATCATCTCAGAGGGAGAAGTGTTGAAAGAGCTGGGAGTATGAAGGCTAAAAAGAAGCCTGAGGAACATCTGACAGTTTCTCCAAACATTTGAAAGGGGGAGTTGGAATTGGTGGCCTCAGAAGCAGAACCAGAACCAAGGGATGAAAATCCCAGGGAGACAATTATCAGTTGAGTAGGAAAGAAAATCTAAGAAATTTCTGTTAGATCTGTACAAAGGCAGCATGAGCTGTCTCAGGGTGTGGTGTGTTTCCTAGAGGGATATTTAAGGAGAGGACATTTGCACATAGAAGGCATGGAAGGGATATATATCCCTCCCAACACTGAGGTTCTGTGATATATGCCTCTTGAAGTATTAAATGTTACCTGGGTTTTAGCTTATAAAGCATCTAATTTCAATAAATAAAAAATAAAAAGCAGATCATTCCATAGTAAAAAAAAAAAAAAAAAAGCACCTGATTTCTGTGAAAGCATACCGTGAAACTCAGGTCATGACTAAAATCCCTGTTGAAGGTGTCAGAATCTGAAAGGATCTTACTTATTTGAAATACTAACCATTCATCCTCATCAAAAAGGATCAAGCCTGCAAATCTGTGCATTCTTTGGCACCATGCATTTTTTTTTCAAAGAACTTGTTCAAAACCCATGGTTCCAAGAAATCATATTTCAAAGGAGAAAAGGAAAGCAGTCCTTACCCAGCAGGCATGATCTGAGAGCATAATGGCAAATTATATGAATCCTAGGGACTGCTTCACCCAGCACCTAGGAATTCAGATGTTACAAAAGCATAGATGGCTGCACCTGGGGGATGATTACAAACTTAGAGGGAACCATCCAAAGCAAAGAGAGGATGGACAGAGGCTGGTGATGACTAAGAATCATTAAAGAGAGAAAATGCAGAGTGATTGAGGTGGGGAGGCTGATAAGTGACGGACAGACTCTGCAAGTCAATCTTTCCTAAAGAAAAAATACATACTGGTCATCTCCCTCTTGTTAGGGATCCTGAGAAATTACTCATACATTCAGTTATTCACACACTGGTTATTTGGTGACGTCCCTAACAGATTGTATCAGCACCTTCTTTTGTATCTCCTCCAGAACGTCCAAGCAGGAGACAAAATCAAATCACAGATTTCTGTCAGTGCCTGGAATGACTCTGCCTTTTCCATTGGAAAGCACCAAAAAGCATCCCTAAGTGGAAAACAACAACAACAACAACAACAAAAAAAACCTCTCATTTTGCAAGTATGGGAGAACTAAACCAAATGAGTGACCCTACAGTCAAACAATACTACTTTCTTAACAGAAAAGAAAGAAAAATTCCAAAGGCAAATTTGTAGGGGAAAATGTCTTTACTGTTCACATCAAAGCCATCAACTTATTCAGCCGTCATGAGAACACACACTCCAAATTTCTAAAGCGGCCAGTAAGCTGAATCATTGCAGATTAAATAAACATGCTGAGTTGAATCAAAAAGTAAATAAAAGGCCTCTTCTGACATAAGTTTGTATTTACAGCAATCCTGTGACTAAAAGCAACTTAATTTTGGATCATTAAAACAAAACAAAATAAGACAAAATAAGGTTCCTCCAGTTTACATTAATTATACAATATATCCAGAAACCCAGGGCCTGACAAAAGTCGTAACAAATCAGTTGATAAATCAAAAAGTATTTTTACCACAAATGCAATTTCTTTTAAAGTTAAGCCTATTTTCAGACTAATCCTAAGTATTGATGAAAAAATTTATCCATATCATCATATGGCACCAGTGATTACGACAAAAGTTAGTGACACTATTATATGCTGATTTTTAAGAAATTCAGTGTCACATAAAAGAAAACATCTCTGGTTATTTTGCAATTAAATACTATAGTGGAATTAAATAATGTATACCTCTAAATAAAATAAATTTATGTCATATACCAATATTTAGGGAACAGTTTGATCTGACCCCTCAATCTTCAATTACATGGTTTTTTTTAGTCTCAAATAACAATAAAAAGAAGAAAACAAAATCAACCCTTGAGGAGAACACCCTTGAGAAGTCTGTTTTAGACTCTCAGATCAGGAAAATTGCCTTTAGCTGCCAGGCAACTTAGTGCCCCCGAGATGCAAAGATGATAAATAAGACATAATCAGCTGGACTCAACAGGATTTAAGAAGTGAAGGAATAGAAGACCCTGGTCCCTACTGGGAGACAGTATGCCATAGATCCTTAGAAACTCAGATCCTGGAATAAATGTCTTTTTGAGTGTAGTTCAACATTAAGTCATTGAGAAGTTATATTGAGGAAGTGATAATGTCTGATAGGCGGTAGAGATTGTAAGGGGGACGAAACTGGGGATACAAACCCAGGAAGTGGCCTACTGCAATAGTCCAAGCAAGAGAGGCTAAGCATCTAATCTAGACACTGGCGGTTAATACAGAAAGGAGGAGATAGACACAGGAGAAACATCTGCAAACTCACATGTTGGTGGCTTTGTTGCCATAATAGTACCAGACACATATAGTGCCCTAGATACTGTCAGTGAGCCTTACTTTTTTCTTGCACAATCAGGCAAGTAGATTGTATTGCACTTATTCCTTAGAAGTATCAATCACAGAGGCTTACTAATTTGTCAGTCTTCAGAGCTAAGAACTGTCCTAGGAGAAAAGTAAGTACCACATAAATATTTACATGTATACTTGCATACCAACACTCAAAGAAACAATAGCATGAAAGCAAGCTTGAAAGTGCTCAAACGTCACTGCACACGTGTACTAATCTGTACCCTCATACACGTTACTGCACACTTTTGAAAGCTTTGAGGATTTCAAAACTCAATCCCTCAAGCTGTTTGAATGCTATTTCCAAGCAAAAAACAGCCCAAGTTGCTTTTAAACTAGTTCCAAATTGTTAAGACAAACTCTTAGCACAGCACAACCATCTTTTCTAATTACACAATTTAGACAATAATAATAACAAAGCTTTTGCCTACAACTCCAGCATGAATGTTAGAAGAATCTTCTGTCCACAGGATAATCAAGCACAACTTTCAGTTAACACCGTTGGCAGTCTTCCAAAGTAGTTTTTCAAGCTTCTTGCTCATTTGTTGAGCATAACTGAAATCAAGCATTTGGGGAAAAGGTGGAAAACACATTTTCCTTTTTGTCTATGAGCCTTTGAAAATTGCTTGCAGACTGTTCTCTGACAGTTACCATACTTATGAAATGGGAGGGCACTGTTGTTGACAGTGTCAGGAACAAATGTTCAAGGTTGCAGGTAGCCTTCAGGGGAAGAGGCATCTTTCCTTGATCCTCACTTTGAGGAGGGTTCCAGAGAACATCCTTGACTTCTCCCTCTTACCCTTGTGTTTGCTCCTTCAGAAGAAAGGGAGAATAACCGATCTGATGATCCGGAGTTGGACATTCATAGGCCATGTTTTACCACTGGAGGATTGCAACAGCTCAAAAGCCAGAATTAGTGCAGATACTTCCCCTTTCTCGTCTCACCCTTAAGCAAGGTGTGGCCTCTTTCTTCTTCTACTGCTTCCCCGTCAGCAGTTAGCGAACCTGGACTGTGCTTTCTCTAAAGTCTGGGAGAAGAAGACCGTTCACCCTCCTTCCACTCTCAAAAGTAGTAATAACTCTGGTCTGTGGGCTTGTTCCAACTGGACCCTGTACTCTGCTCTGCCTACACGGTCTTCGCCCACCCCTCCAACATGTATTCTGAGCATTTCTGTTCTAAGATTTAGATTCAGTGCAGGAGGAAGAAGACTTTGCTTGAACCTCAAGCCTAAACCACACTCCCTTTAACCAAAAAGCCCGGCATTGAATGGGTTTTAGTCCTTGCCCTAATACTGTGTCACATCATTATTCAGCTGTTTGGTAATTTTCATGTGCATTCTCCATATGAAAACCCCATGGGAGGAAATGCACATGGCAAACCAAACCCTTGACCAAAAGCCTACTCTGAAAATAGATGTTCTCAAAATTTAGTAATGAGA
This sequence comes from Kogia breviceps, assembly GCF_026419965.1. NCBI lineage: Eukaryota > Metazoa > Chordata > Mammalia > Artiodactyla > Physeteridae > Kogia > Kogia breviceps. Next base: position 69,896,514 of record NC_081318.1, on the reverse strand, counting down.
AATGTTGATGATCAAATGAGAATGTGATTTGCAAATTGAAACAAACAAGTTTATTTAGTATGTTCAATTTCTACTTTGTATTATAATCTGAGTACTAAACTCCAAGTTACTTAAAAGCGGGAAACTTGTTTCATGCTTTTAATTTTGAAAAATCATGTGTATGTAATTTCTTTTTAAATGCATAGATAAGATATTTTATGTACTGGGTGGGGGTTTTAATGCAGTCTTTTATTAAACTTTTTTCAAAGTTCTCCCCATTCTAGTTTTCTTTGTGATAATACTATACACACTTCATAAACCCACTTTTACACGTGTATACATTGCTGGGCATCCACTTTTCTTCTAGTTCTTTGCCATTTCCAGCAACTTCACAACAAACATCTTGTTTTTATATCGTATGTACTAATCTTCTTTTTCCTTTTATATCTGTGGGCTAGATGCACAGGAGTAGAATTGCAAGAAATAAAGAGTGTTTATAACTTTAAGAGATCCTATCAGATATATTGGCCAATTTGCTATAATAATTCAGACATGTATCAGCAATTCATGAGTATTCATTTCCCAATGTCCCAAGCAGCAGACTTTTTTTTTTTCATATTTGTCAGTCCAGTGGATGTGAAGTGATATCTTGATTGTTAATTTGCATTTTTCTTACTAGCAGCCAGGGTAAGCATTGTGCGTGTATATCTCGATGACTGAACTAACACACCCAAGAAATCTCCCTTCATATTTTTGCCCTTTTTCCTATTGGATTGTATTTCTTCTAGTCATCAATTTTTTTTTTTTTTTTTTTTTTTTTTTTTTTTTTTTTTTTTTTTTTTTTGTGGTACGCAGGCCTCTCACTGTTGTGGACTCTCCCGTTGCGGAGCACAGGCTCCGGACGCGCAGGCTCGGCGGCCATGGCTCACGGGCCCAGCCGCTCCGCGGCATGTGGGATCTTCCCGGACCGGGGCACGAACCCGCGTCCCCTGCATCGGCAGGCGGACTCTCAACCACTGCGCCACCAGGGAAGCCCCAGTCATCAATTTTTTGTTGCTTATGATATTGTCTTTCCATCCAAAAATATGGTAATGTCCTTTCATTTATTCAGATCTTTTATGTTCTTTATAAATCAATAGGATTTAATTGTTTTTCATCTATATCCTATGCTTTTCTTGTCAATTTTATTATAAATATTTTAATATCTGTCAATATCTTAATGGAATATTTTTTGTATTCCACTTCTAGATGCTTATTGTTAACAGAGAAAACCTATTGATTTTTGTATATTTAAATTATACCTATACATGTATTACACTCATACAAATTTTTGTATTAATTCTTAACTTTTTAAATGTAATATCTTGGCTTTTTTATCATCAGCAAGCATGTTTTTGATACCTTCTTTCCTATGCTTATATTATATGTTTTTAAAGTTGACATTAAATTTAATAGGGAAATTTCCATCTTTTTCCATGATCTGGAAGAGTTAGTAATACTGGAAATATACGGCTTTTACATTTTTTAACTTTCTAAATAAACTTTAGAGTAAAACCATCTGATCTTGGTGAAATTTGGGGGGATAAATATTTAGTCATCTTTCCTACATCTTCTATGGCAAGTGCTTCACTTGATTTTTCTGTTATTTTCTTGGACCAATTTTTGATAATTTATATTTTGATAGGAATCATCTGTTAAATCTAGATTTTTTAAGCCTTATGGGTATAGAGTTGCATGTATTCCATTACACTTTTAAAAATTCTCCTTTATCCCATACCAAATTATTCACAGATAATATAATGCCTGGGATTAGCTGCAAAGCAGTCCCCCCAAAAGGGGTAGGATATAGATAAAACAAAGCTGGCTTTGTGTCCATAATTTTTGAATCTAAGTGATGGATTATTGCAGGTTGAACACTTATTCTCACTTGTTCTATTTTGTATTCTTCTGAAATTTTTTCATAATAAAAACTTTTTAAAATTTGGGAATGAGTTCTAATTTTTGCGTGTGGTACTAAAGTTACTCGGGCACATCACTGAACTTCTTTCTATGCTTATTATCAGGAAGAAAATCACATTCAAATGTTTTGCTAGTGACCTTCTATTAAGAAGACTAAGGCCATCAACTGTGAATTTCCCATGCCCCTCCATCTGCATGCCCAATGCACCCCAGCGCACACACTACGTACTTCAAATATTTAGCCTGAGAGAATCCTCTTTGCCTTCTGTTTTGGATAAAGAGGACTTGCTCCTCTTTAGGATTCTCTCCTCTTTATCCAAAACTAACTCCTTTGACTGTTTCCAAGAACCTACCTAATTATCCTTTCAGCATTTTATATGCATTCCATACATCTCATCTATATTCAAGTAGGAGCAGGCTAACATAGCTTTGAAAATAATTGTACAAGGTAGCGACCAACAGTTGCAAAAGTATAAATTACAAGAGCTAATTTGTGATTGTCTCTTCTCTATCAAAAGAAGTATCAGAACATCAGCTTGAGATAATTGAAGGCGGTCTTCTCCTGGGAATGTGTGCAGATCTTACAATCACTTAGGAAATTCCCCTTCAGAAGGGAAGGAAGAGGCATGTGAGGTCACTGAGCGTAATCTCCTTTAGAAGGCTGAGCAAAGAGTCACCCTGTTCAGGGAAAGTGTGGTATTCTATACCTACTGGCCTGCACCTTACTTTATTTCAGTACCTAGCGGTCTTGGTGGTTTTTCCATGTAATCAGCTTGTGCATTCTATTTCTTTTTCTTTGCAGGTACAAACAATTCCTTTTGCACCATATTCTTTGTGTTCTGAAGCTTTAAAATAGAAAATTGTTTTATCTTTGGTAGAAGAGGAAGACAGAGAAACAGAAATGGATCAGCAAAGTACGATCCCACCAGAGAGCCTGCTCTGAGAGTCACACTGTACAGGACTCGGCTTCCACCCTTGACCCTGTGGGTCAGAGAGAACAGTGGCAGTAGATAGTGTTCACCCATCTCAGGGGTGCAAGGAGACTGATGCCCCACACTGGACTGTGTAAGTCCTTGCGATTTCTGTACAATCAGAAGGCAGAGTAAAGCCCTAGGAAAGAGATACCAAAGCATCGGCTAAAAAGGCAGGTAGATGCTTGAATAACTTACTGGAAAAGCCAAAAGATGTGACCATTTTAAACCTGAAGTTTGACGAGTGTGTTCAAAGTATTACTCTCTCCACAGCTAAATTTAATGAATAATATGTCTAAATCTGCTGCTTACATTTTATTGTCACTCATTATCTCTTTAAGCCTGCTTTATCTACTATCAGATAACTCAAAAAATCTTTAATGAATATGTATATAACTACTGAATCTAATGATCTTTCATAGTCTGTATCTGCCTTAGTGTCTCAACAACACTTGACATGTTCCGCTGCTAAAACAATAGCAGAGCAGGTTGAATTTTCCATTCTGTCTGAAATGCTTCTTTCTCAGTTTCACTAATTCCTTGCTATTCTTATTCTCCTCTGACTGCTCTGGTTATTTGTCTCTTTCCTAGCCCTGATTACTCCCCATCTTAAATTTTCGCTTCCATAATGTGACTACCTATGATTACTATATATAATAAATATGTATATACAGACGATAGCCTTCTGTATAAAGTTATAAAACGATTGAAAATAAAGGGATAGGAAAAAGCTATATCACAAAAATATAAAGCAAAAGAAAATTGTACAGCCATAATGATATTAAACAAAGTAGACTTTGAAACAAGTATAGTCATAGAGGTAAGAAATGGATTTCAAAGTGATAAAATCTTATTTTAACTGAAGGATATAAACACCGAAGTTCATCTGTATCTAATAAGAAAGCATCAAGATCTATAAAGAAAAAAAGAGAACAGAAGAACTCACCAAACTTGTGACGATAGTGGGAAAATGTAACATATTTTTCTCAGTAACTGACAGAACAAACAAACATAAAAAAGCATTAACATGTAGAAGGGTTGAACACTATGACTGACAAACTTGACCTAATTAACATTTATAGAACATTGTACTCAGCATTTCAGAGTATGCATTCTTATGCATATTCTTTTCCAGTGCAGTGGAACATTTACCAAAATACAAAATTTACTAGACCATAAGGCAAGTCTTAACAAGTTTCAAAGGATTGAAATAACACCAAGAATGTTTTCTGACTTCAGTGGGATTAAGCTAAAATCAGTAACAGAAAGAAAGCTAGAAAACTTCCAAATTTGTTAAAATTAAGCAATACGTTTCTGAATAATCCACGGGTCAAAGTAGAAAAGATACATTTCATAATCATAATGTCGAGCACAAGAAGCCAGACATAAAAGAGTACACACCATACTGTATAGTTTCAATCATACAAGGTTCCCAAACATCTCTAGTGAGAGAGATCATAATAATGGCTACCTTTTGAGGGAGGATTATTTTTAGAGAGGCTTCTAGGATGGTGGTGATATTCTAGATCCCAACCTTTGGGTGTTACATGAGTGTATCACTTAGTAAAATTTCACTGAGCTGTACACTTAAAATGTGTTCATCTTATTATTTATATAGTTCAATATCAGTGTTTATCAAAAAGAAGCAATTCACTTTTTTAATGCAACTTCTCTTTAACACCAATCCTTGTTTCTCCTCATTCACTACCATGGTTTCTCTTATTTCCACTAGGTCTTTGTCCTATAATTCAACTTCTAACCTCTATTAGTACCAGTCCTGAATATTTAAATTCCTTCCCACTGAATATGTCATTCATCCCAATTGTAATAGGTTTAAAACTGAATTCCACTGAAAAGATTATTATTCTGCCTTCCCAATGGTACCATCATTTGCCCAGTTACAGAGGCTTACAATACAGTTGTCTTTAAATAGTCCCACTTTTTAAGCACCTGAAGATATTTCTTTTACATTATGTCCTGCCTACCCCCATTATTTCCATCTTCACTGATCTGACAAAGGACCCATATCCTTGGAGAACTTCAGTTACCCTAGATTGTGTATCTGTCACTTCCAGCTAAAGCAGTTGGAACAGTCTCCCCACTGGCCTCAGCTTTCAGCCTATCCCTCCAAAACTTCCTTTGAACAGGTGCTGCATGAATTTTCCTAAAATGCTGCTTTGATCATTGTTTCTCTTGTTTAAAAACCTTTTATTATTTTCCACCAACTGAAAGAAAAATGAAACATTTTAGGCCTGATGTATAAAGTTTTATCGAATCTGACCCCAAACTCTTTTTCCAGTTTGCCTATAACTACCATCGCTAAATCATTCTATTAGTTATCCCTCTGTGCTCTTCCTCGGGCTAATGCACCAACCTGGCATGGTCTTCTCATTTCTCTCCAACTCTTGAAATCACAGTCATCGCTGAAGTACATTACACCACAGTAGACCTAAGACTTTGTGATCTCATAGACAAGTGGAAATCCCAGCTTCGCCACTTACTGGCACTGAGAGTTTGGCTCAATTACTTCAGCTCAGATGCTCAGTTTTCTCATCTGTTGTCCAGAAATAATTATGAGGTACTTTTTATCTGCCAGCCACTGTACTAAGCTTAAGGAAACAAAGATGAACAAAGGCAGATAAATCCATCCCTGTTCCCATGGAGCTTCCAGTCCAACAAAATAAAAGACGTTATAAAATCACAGAATAGCCACTTTGCACAGCTGTTGAGAGTAGATGGAATATATGCAGAGCATATAGCACGCAGTAGAGAGACAAATAATAATAGTTATCATTATTAATGATCCTTGAAAACCCAGATACCCATCTTCTGTGATACATTCTTACAGGTCTCCATTTCCTCTGGAGACAGAGCTGACCCTCATGTTACCAGGTATCTACAAAGATCCCTCATGCTCTGAACTCTTCTTTCTCTGTCATTACCATAAACCTGGAAACTAAGTGTGTACATTTTTGAGTTATGCAAGCCTGTTATATTGCTATTATATCAATATGTTGCAAACATTTTATCTCCACAATTACATCTAAGCGTTTTAAGAGTGTGGACCGTTTTTAAAGTTCTATGTCGACTAAAACTCCCAGCACATGCTAAATATTTGTCGATTTAATGAGTCCAGCCCTATGAGTCTGAATCTCAGTGGAGTACTTGAAATGATTCCAGAGGTTTTTCCTCCCACACAGAAAACCGATCTGGCCAAGAATATTAGGAAGTGAAAACATCATTTCTCAACCTCTTTGTGAGTTTCTCCCACCCATTTTCCTCTTTAGACCGCCAAAATGTTTCAAATCCCTAGAAGCCCAGGAAAAGGGGGGTTTATGGCAGCTGACAAGAGAGAGATGACATATTGATTAACAGGAGAAAAAATTTAAAAAGAGTTAGAGCCAGAATTCCTGAAAAAATATTTTAAAATTGAATTTCTAAACGGAGCCTTGGTTCTTGAAGTATGTTTACTTCCCCTCCAGCTTGGGAGATTTTCCAAAGGAAGTTAAAACCAAAATACTTCCCACTAGGAATAGTAGAGATTGGCCTGCCAAGTTTAGAATCTGCTAACTTATTGAGTCCTAGATTTTGAAAAGCAATCATAAGGAATACCATTTTACTGTTCCCCTGGGAAGTAATTTCCAGGTTCAAAGGCTTGAAGTGTTCTAAGATATTAAGTTATACCCAAGTAATATTTTATGAATGTTAGTATTTAAGAATTAAAAACCCAAGGATTTTGTTTCCTATCGATACACTTATGTTTGAAAACTGATGAGGAGGCTATTTGGTAAGAAGCCTTTTCCAATCCATAATACTGGGAGAACTGGGGAGACTAAATCTTAAAACTATGTGCCTGGTTTATAAGCAGCAATATTTATAGTAGTCTGTTCTATTATACTCCCCTCAAAACATCTGAAACCAATATTTTAAAATATTGTTAGAAAATAGCCACCCATACCTATCCATACACCCATTGTGAACCAACTGATAAATGTCTATCAACATCAACCTTCAAATTTGATTGATCAGTCTTATTTTGTTCCGGGTTTCTAACAAATTCCACAGAGATTTTCTGAACGGCAGTGGCTTGCAAGGCACTATGTTAGGTTCTGTGGGGATATAAAAATGAGTGACAGCCTTAGTCCTTCAGAATCATAACTTGGTCAGGGAAACGGACACCTACAGCCATAGCAAACAGAAAACCAATCCAAAGTAGTGTTTCAAAAACACGGTAATAAAAATACATACAATGTGCTATGGGAGAACAAATTCATGGACAGGTAGACAGGTGAATAGAAAGTCTAAATTCATCTGGGGGAATCCAAGAAGGCGTCATGGAGAAATGACATATGATCAGTTAATAAGTAGACATGCTTTGAGACGGAGAAGGAGAAAGCTTTCCAGACAGAAGGAACAGTTGAAGAAAAAGCTTACCAAAAGAATATTTGTTAAGTGGGTGTGGGTGTATATGTTATTGGTGGCAGCACACAAGGGAGAGTATGGGGGAAGCTTCAGTGAGAAAGGCCAGTAAATACAAAGTGTAAAACAATCAGGAATTCTAACAGCAGGAAGGTACTGACATCCTAACAGACGTATGGGCTCAGGCTAAACCTGGTTGCAATGGTAGAATCTAAAGGGGCAAGTACAGATTTGGACTCAAAAGAGAAAATGAGAGGCAGTTCTAGAAGAGTAAAGGCAGTTGCCACATTCCAGGGAAAGTCTAAGGAGAGGAAGAGTTCAGGACCAACCACAGAGCCAGAGTGTGTACGTGGGGAACAGGTGATGGGTTAAGATGTAAACCCTGGGAACTTCAAGCATCAGTCATGCCCTTGTGCAGGAAGGTGCCATAGGGGTGATGCGGCCAGTTTTATGACCCAGGGCCAAGATGCAATGACTCTAATGTAATCTATGCCACCATTTGGAAAAGCAGATGGTTTTCTTGTCTACATAGTGCAAAACAACGGGTCACATTAAAATTTTTTGGCTATGATTTGACTGATTCAGAATTTTATGGAGCTTGCCTTCCTTTTATTTGGATGCAGGGATAACTTAGCAGATGTCAGAGCACACACATTTTGGTTGTAACAACATGCTTTCTTCATAGGAATAGCTCACTATCACATATTTTAAATTCTACAGCTTATATCTTAAGCCTTTTTTGTATTAGTATTTTGGAAACTCATAATACTTCTCATAAGTTCTATAACTAATAAGCCGTTTAATAATCATTTTTACATACTTGGAGAAATAGAAGATGTTATAGTTATTACATATAGTGAGAGACTGAAGGTAAGCAAACAAGTTGAAAACCAACACTTTTATTTTATTCTATCTAATTTTATTTTGTATCTATCTTGCTAAAGAATCTTTTTTGGTAGTTTAGAGATTTTTTTTTTTTTTTTTTTTTTTTTTTTTGCGGTACGCGGGCCTCTCCCACTGCGGAGCACAGGCTCCGAACTTGCAGGCTGAGCAGCCATGGCTCACGGGCCCAGCCGCTCCACGGCATGTGGGATCTTCCCGGATCGGGGCACAAACCCATCTCCCCTGCATCGGCAGGCGGACTCTCAACCACTGCACCACCAGGGAAGTCCTAGAGAGATATTGATATAAAATTTCTGCCAGTGCCCAACTCCTAGTACTCCTTTATCACTTCCCAACCCTCTTTCATTCTGCCTCCAATTATTTCTACAACTTTCCCCCCAAAATTAAAATGTTTTCCTGCATGATTTCATGATGCAATCAGTAATGTACTTACAATACACAAAGTAGTCTATCGCCCCTCTTTGCAAACATATTCCAACAGAGGAATGGGGCAGGGACTATTTTATCAAGGGTGGTCTGTTTCCTTGTAATACCACCCTAAACACTCACTTCTTTCCCTGCAAGAATTCCTAGATAAAGGGGAAAAAAGTGCAAATAAAAGAGTAGAGATGACAGAGAGAAGAAACAGGAAGACCAACAATGATGCCTCAGAAAGACCAGCGTACAAAACAACCTGCTGAAATAATATATGTGGATCAAGGTAAGTCCAAGAAACAGCAAAAAACTTGAAGACTTAAGACTACTGGCTCCTGCTACAAGATTTTAATCATCTTTTCCCCAGTTTTATTGAGGTATAATTGACATAAAATATCGTTTATGTCAATAAACAGTAAGTTCAAGGTGTACAATGTGATAATTTGATGATACACAGGCTTCTGCTACAAGATTTTAATCATCTTTTCCCCAGTTTTATTGAGGTATAATTGACATAAAATATTGTGTAAGTTTAAGGTGTACAATGTGATAATCTGATGATACATATATGTATTATGAAATGATTTCCACAATAGGGTTAGAAAGTGGCTAATAAAGGATGGAATATCTACCAAGAGTATGTTATCAATTCTTAAAAATGAATTTTACAGTATTTTTTAACATTCTAATGTGTCAAAAGTATCAAAATAATTGAACAAAACAGGATACAAAATTAAGGGAAAAAAAGATTTTATGCCAGGAGATGAGAAATGCAAATCTGTCTAAGGTAATCCTTATGTTCCTGAATTAAGCAACCACTGAGATAAGAAACTCTGGATGAGATTAAGATTTGGGGAGTAGGAGTGGGTGCGGAGCAGGAAACATTGGAAGAGAAATCATTTAGAATGTGTGAAGAGATCATGAGTTTTAAATTTTTGCTCCAAACCTGGATCAAATGCCTCTCCTCTGTGATTCCATAATTCTCTACCATGGAGTGTATCACATCAATTTGGAATTGGTTTTGTTTGCTTGCTTTAATCTATTTTATTTTGTTTATGGAGTCTATTTTTTACATTAGAAACATAATAACAACTATTATTTGAACACTTAAAATGTGCCAGTTATGCTGTGTCAGATATTTGACATGCATTTATTCATCTAATGATCGACAAATGAGATAGGTACCATGATTATCCCCAATTTATCCAGGAGTAAAAGGTTAAGAAAGTTGTCAAAGGCAGTCAAGCTTGAAAGGGTCAAAGCCAAGACTTGAACCCAAGGAGATGAATTTCCACATCCTCAACCCCTTCAGTTTGATAGGCTTTCTGATATCATTGATTATAAAACATCTAGAGGCAAACAGATAGTCTTTGTACTCACTTGATTGTCATTTATCAGTTCTTCACTTCACTGAAGGAAAATATTTATCAGAGTACATTCACTAACTCTAGGAAATTGGCCCCAAAGTTGGAACAAGCTGTCTCCATACTGATACTTAATGACACAGGTGTTTCATATCTTTCTGGTCATCTTTCCCCTTTTTTAGAAAAACAAACAAACAAAAATGTGTGGTTTAACAGAGGTAAGAACTTGAGTTGCAGCCCCAGCCCTGCCATTTGCAGAATGACCTTCGTATTCCAGGCCTCATGTGATGGAGGCATTTGGACTAGAATCTCTAACATCCTCCAGCTCTATAAGTCTGGTATTTTATCCTGTTCACATTACCTTAATCCTCATAAAATGTCTTTATATTATGTGAAACATGTAATCCAAATTCTTTGGATGAACAAACTTAGGAATCCACACAGTAAAATCTCAGTTCCAGAAAGAAGTAAGAGGACAACTAACCCATTAAATTCTTATTGTTCCAGGAAAGAAAAAGAAAAAATATATACCCCCAGCTATCTTCTTCCATCCATTAGTTCTTGCTAATTCCAAGTCTATGATTTCAACTGCCTTTATTGGACATCCAAAAGCCTGTGATTCACTACATAGTTTAGCATTTACTTTGTAGACTCAAAATAGAGTTTTGCCAGGCCCCCTCTCTGCAGCTTTCATTGTGCCCTAAGTCCAGCCCATCCCCAGGATAGCTATTAGGATGGCCATCTGTTTCTTAAGTGCTGATGCACACCCCTCCCTGGGCCATAGCTCCAGAGTGAGACAAATGTTTGTAAAAAGGCAGGAGCAACTGCGTACATTTCGTTTCTTCAAAGCACTGCCTACAACACTTTTCCTCCCACCTAGTAGCGCTTCCTCAAAATACCCTTTCTGTGCTATAGCTGTGAGATTTTTAAGAAGCAATTTTTCCAAGTCCGTTTACTTCCCTTAGTAGTACATTCCTTACATTCAGATTTAGGAGGCTCCCAATCCCCCCAAGCCAACAGAACACATGGTTAAAAATCTAATTGGTTACTATTGGAAAATAAGAAGTATTCAATTTTATAAAAATGTTATGGTAAGCATTCTCAATTACATGCTTAATATCCAATCACAGACCCCCAAACATATACTTTATTCTTATATAAAAGTGTATATGTTTGCAACCTAAAAGCGTCAGTCATTAAAATTTTATAACTGAGCTAAGAGTTTCTGGTCAATTTAATCCCATCATTTTAATTTAGAAACGAGAGTAATGGGAGGCTAGTGGCAAGGTCCAAAGAATAAACAGAATTTTCAGGCTGTAAAAGGAGCTAGAAATGATTCAGTCTATCATTTTCTTTCATTAGATGGGGATTTTAGACCCCTCTCAGAAGAAATATTAAATAAATGTATGTGATATATAAGTAAATCATTTACAAATAGTAATAAAAATTAAGCATAATACAAATAAAATGTGTGATATCTAAAACTGAGAAACTAAAATAAGTACAAAAAGTTTATGTAATTAGAGTAAGCATTTTATGTATATAAAAGGCAAATGATAAAAAATAGTTACTTCTAAATATATTTTAGAGTGTTTAAGGTGATAGGTTACAGCCCTGGAAAAAAGATTCCAATGTTATAATGTTATAAGAGATCAAATACAAAGAGAGAGACAGGCAGACAGAAAATAAGACACAGGGAATCTAGTACCAAATTTAAAATTAAATCAAGGATAAGATTCCCTCCAAACCCTAAATTCTGGAGCAGTCAATGCACCAAAATGGCGGACCACAGCTGCTGAAGTGAGTGTGCAAGTGTAACCCTGATAAATCTGGAGGTCAAAGTCAGGTATGTGGGATGTTTGAGTGACAGGTCTAAGAAAAAGAAGGCACAGCAGTCACATCCAGTGATGTCCTAGCTGAGCCTAATTTGGGATTCAGAGTCTGAGCACATTAGATAAATAGACAGATGGGAGAAGCCTTCATGAGGCCATTTGCAATGGGCCTGAAAAGACTCTAGGAGAGAACAAACTGAAGCTTTGTTCAATGCTGAGCAACTGCTGAGCTTCAACTAAATGTGACCCAGTAGAAATTTGTTTTCAGGAAAGCAAATGAAACTCTCTGCAGAATATTCTCTACAAAAAGAAAAGCAACAGTCAGGTAGTAGCTGTTATCCAGTGACAAAACCTGACTGTCAGAAGAGGTAAAGTGATTTTGAGCACCACAAATATGGCTGATACTTCAACCGATACATAGCAGAGCCTGAACACATATTTGAGTCCTAGTCTGAAAGAGGGTTTCAAGTAAGAACATAAGATTAGTTTTATTAACCACCCGAGTCCAAGCAGCACTGACTCAGGCCTGTAGTCCAGTGTAAATCTAACAGAAGAGAACCTTTCTTCTTTACTCCACCACAGACTACCAGAAAATTTTGATACCTTTAGAACACAAGGGACACCAAAAGGGGATTGTGTCTGGAAAAAAAAAAAAAGCAGGAAAAGCAGAGGTAGCACTTCTTTGAGCAGCAAAATAGAGTGGATAGATACTACAGAAGTGTTGCACATGTGATTTAGCTCCATCCAGAAATACTTGGAGGTAATGTTCAGGGCAATGGAGTTTCTTCATTAGTGGATATAAGTATTAAACCCACAAAATCTATGTAGATGTGTGGTGACCTTATTTCACTGGTGAGCCGGGAAAAACATTAGTTACAGGTAATGCTTTACTGTGGCTTAACTATTAATGACTAATACATAATGAAAGGGAAGCTACAATCATATACCTTTTGTGTCTCCGCCCACCTCCCTTCCAGCTCCCATCCACCAAATAGAAGAAGTTGCTAATCAGGTTGGTTAGAAGTGGAGGTATCGATGGGTCATGGCGATTCTTAAGCAGGATCGCTATGCCTTACAAGGCAAAGACTTATTAATCATGCCCCTCTAAAACTACTCTTGCTCTCCCTGTAGCAGAATTAAAGAGCTGAGTTGGAACATCCATTTGGTAGCATGTGCCCATTCTTGCTCCCAGATTTCATACAGCCCCATTCAGGGCTGTCCATCCTTCTCCGTCCCTAGGCATACCTAGACATACTAGTCCCAAGTTTTGGAAGGGAGAAGGAGAGGATGGATGGAAGAGGAAGTTTAACTCAGACCTCTAAACTAAGTCGTATACTCTAACTTGGCCTTTGACCCAAGTTCTACTTTGCAGTAATGGACTTTGCTACAGTTACTAATAAAGTGATTCCTTTAGAGTCCTTTTAGCCCACATGGAAGAAAAGTGATTGACAGGCAGGATTCATTTACCTTCATCAAATATGTCAACACCCTCTGCCCTCATCTCTAATAACTGTAATAATTCCATTAATTCTGAAGAATATAAAAATCTACATGAAGATAATTTAAATAAGTACCCTGGAATTACATGATCACAGAGAACTTTTCTGTATCACAAACCTGTGTCAAACTCTTTCTCTATTCTCTCGCATTACAATACTGTCAGTGGTAATATGACCTCTTACTGTTCTCAGCCAAGAGAAATTCCCAGGGGGATCTATTCTTATCAGTGCTCTGCTGGAAGGATTCCATTAACATGATTTCCTCTGACCACTTAGGAGCCAGTCCCCCACCTGTTACTATGTACCCATAGTACTATGTACTATATACAGGGTACATAGTTCTATATAGGTACTATGTACCCTGCTACTATGTACCCACTACACATCTCAAATACACCTGTTTTATGCAAAGCTATCCAAAGTGTGTGTATACATAATTGACCATGTAATATTAAAACACAATCATCCATCATTTTGGCTGTTTGCCACAGGCCAAAAATATGTCTCTACTGAATTTTCTAAAAATAACCAGTTAAGCAATATTTCATGAAATGTTTCAATGTGCCCATTACTGCTCTGATTTCTAAGTGCCACCCTATTTCCACTCACCCTTGCACGGAGCATAAAGATTTCAAGTACCTACTATGCATCTATAGACACGCTGCTAAATCTGGATATACAAACATGATGCCCATAAAGATTTTTAACAGAATTTTCAGGAGTTGCTTAGAAATTAAGGTGATTCCACTAAGATGACTCACAGGGAGCCCTGCTGTGATTGACTGGCAGACTGATACACATGAGGACACCAGAGTTTGTGATCCTCCCTCCACCTGGATTTTCATTGTGATTTCGGGGGGGGGGGTGTCACTCTTTAACCATTCCAGATGTTAGGAATGGTGTCTATGGCAGATTCAAGACTAGGTGCCACTTGGATTGTTGGCCAAACAATTTGTTCCTAAACTTGAGCTTGGTCTGGAAAAACTGATTCCACTTTGGAACGTTAGCACTTAAATCAGTGACAAGGAACACATGGAACTTCACTTTGTTATATTTTAAGCTCTTCGATCATGACATCTTGTATAGCTGAGTCATCACAACTCCAACTGCCTCACCATGGGGCTCACAGTGTGCTTCTGTAGGTCCAAAAACTCGACTCTATAAAACGTACCCAATTTAGCCCAATAACACATTATGATAATGTTTATCTCCTCAGAAGAATATTACATAGTGAACTTAAAAATTTGTGCATTTAAAATATATTTACTATTATAAGATATTTGTAGCTAAAGTGAAATGATGTCTTGGATTGTTTCAAAATAATCTGAGTGGGTTTGGGGAGACTGGGTAGGAGTATAGATGAAATAAGATTGTTCATATGTGGATAATTATTGAAGCGTAGTGCTGAGTGAATCAGGCTCCTCATACTTTTCTATTTATTTTTGTGTGTGTCTAATTTACTACAATAAAATGTTTTTTGAAAAATGCAGGTACTACTGGGACATCAATTCTAATCTTTAACTCTATGGATATCCAATCAAAGGTGCTCTATCAAAGAACTAGTTGTCAATTTCTCTTGAATATTTCCTCAGGGCTTGTGTAAATGTTGATATAAGAAGTATCTGTTAACAAATATTTGAGTTGCTATTATGGGTAAGCACTGTTGGGAATTAAAGGTGAATCAGAGATAGATCCAGTCCCCATCTAGCTTTTAGCCTAATAAAGAAGATAAAGCTAATTATGTGAGAGTAAAATGAGAAAGTATTAAGTGCCATAGACAAAGCTCTAGGAGAGAGAGTTACATGATTGTAACAGTATGTCCAAGATGAAGAGGAATGGCTAGGATTCCTGAGCCCACTACTGCCTGCCTGTCATAGCCTGAACCACCCTCAAATGTGTCTCTCATGTTTTCTAATTGTGTGTGTATGTGTGTGCACATGCACACACATACACACACAAACGATAAGGATATCCAATTCTAAAATAGAAACTTTAGGTGAGTGGCCAAGATGACAGAGTTGGAAGACCCTGATCTCACCTCCTCCTTACCAAAATTACAACTACTTACAGAACAACTATAGATAAGAATGACCTGAAGACTAGCAGAAAAGATCTTCTATAACTAAAGATATAAAGAAGGAACCACAACAAGATGGGTAGGAGGAGTGGAGACGTGATACAGTCAAGACCCACATCCCCAGGTAGAAGACCTACAAAGGAAGGATAATCACAATTGCAGAGAATCTCCCCAAGGAGCAAGGAGTACTAGCCCAACATCAGGCTCTCCAGCCCAGGACATCCTGCACCAAGAAGACGAGCCCCTAAAATGTTTGGCTTTGAAGGACAGTGAGGCTTGCTTTGGAGAGAACCAGAGAGCTGTAGGAAAGAGAGACTTCACTCTTAAAGGGCATACACAAATCCCACACACTCTGCAACCTAGGGAAGAAGCAGTAATTTGCAAGGAGCCTAAGTCAAACCCACTTGCTGGTCTTAGAGAGCCTCCCAGAGAGGCAGGAGGCAACTGGGACTTACACTGGGGACAGTGACATTGGTGGCAGCTATTTTAGGGAGTTTATTCTACCACAAGGACACTGGTGCTGGCAAGCAACATTCTGGAGCCCTCCCTTTAGCTTATTAGTGCTGGGACCCAAATCTGCCCACCAGCCAGTCAGCGCCTGGTCTATGCCCCTCCCCAGCTGCCACCCCTGGCCAAGCAACTAGCTACACAGGGATACAGTCCCATCTACCAGCTGGCTGCAGCAACCAAAGCCTTCCTGAACCCCCAAGCTGCCCCTGGACATGGCCCCACCCACCAGTGGCTGGCACTCTCAACACTAGGAAGGGCTGGCAACCAACCAAGCAGAGGGCCAGCCATGCCTACCAGCACACCCACATTAGTCAGCCTGCCACAACAGAAAAGCCCACACAGACCACGTAGGAGTCATGCCTAGAGCACATGCTCTGGTGGATAGAGGAAAGTGTGCTGTTAGGTCCCATAGGATGTTTCGTACATATGGCCACTTATCCAAGACCAGGAAATGTAACCAACCTACCTAATACATGCCAAATAAATAAATAAAAGAATCAGGCAAAATGAGATGACAGAGGAATATTTTCGAACAGAAAGAAAAAGATAAAACCCCAGAAGAAGGGTTAAGCTTAGTGGAGATAACCAATCCTCCCAATAAAGAGTTCACAGTAATGATCATAAAGATGTTCAAGGAACTCAGGAGAAGAATGGATGAACACAGTGAGAAGTTTAACAAAGAGTTAGAAACTATAAAGAAGACCCAAACAGAACTAAAGAATACATTAACTGAAATTTTTAAATGCACTAGAAGGAATCAACAGTAGGAATACACAGGATACAGAGGAATGGATCAGTGAACTGGAAGGCAGAATGGTGGAAATGACTCAATGAATAGAAAAAAGAAAAACAATTTTTAAAAATGAGGACAGTTTAAGAGACCACTGGGACAACATCAAATGTACTAACATTTACATTATAGGGGTTCCAGAGGAGAAGAGGGATAGAAAGAGGTAGAGAACATATTTGAAAGCATACTAGCTTAAAACATTGCTAATATAAGAAAGGAAAAGAGACATCCAATCTAGGAAGCACAGAGAATCACAAACAGAATCAATTCAAAGAGGATCACAATATGACACATTGTTATGAAAAAGACAAAAATTACAGACAAAAAGATAATATTAAAAGCAGCAAGAGAAAAGCAAATAGTTATGTACAAGAAAACTTTCATAAGCCTATCAGCTGACTTTTCAGCAGAAACTCTGCAGGCCAGAAGGAAGTATCCTTATATATTTAAAATAATGACAGGGAAAAGCCGACAACCAAGAATACTCTGCCCAGCAAGTTTACCATTCAAATTTGAAGGAGAGATAAAAGAGTTTTACTGACAAGCAAAAGCCAAAAGAGTTCAGCACCACTAAACAGGCTTTACAAGAAATGTTAAAGGGACTTTTCTAAACAGAAAAAAAAAAGACCACAACCAAAAATATGAAAATTATTAAAGAAAAAACCTCATTGGTAAAGGCAAATATACAATAAAGATAGTAAATCAACCACATATAAAGTTAGTAGGAAGATTAAAAGACAAAAGTAATAAAATCATCTATATCTACAATAAGTAGTTAAAGGATACAGAAAACAAAAAGATGTAAAACATGATGTCAGAAACATTAAATGGGGAGCAGTAAAAATTCAGAGTTGTTAAAATGTGTCCAAACTTAACAGATCATCAACTTAAAATAATCTCATACACACACACACACACACACACACACACACACACACAATGTGTGTATATAATTTATATATATATATATATATATATATATATATATATATATACACATCATGGTAACCACAAACCAAAAACTCTATAATAGATACACACACAAAAAGACAATGGAATCCAAACATAACACTAAAGATAGTCATCAAATCACAAGACAAGAGAGCAAAAGAAGAAAAAGGGAACAAAAAAGAACTACAAAGAACCCCAAAACAATTAACAAAATGGCAATAGGTACATATATATCAATAACTACTTTAAAAATAAATGGACTTAATGCTTCAATCAAAAGACAGAGTGTCTGAATGGATACAAAAACAAGAACCATCTCTATGCTGCCTCACTACAGATCTACAGACACATACAGACTGAAAGTGAGGGGATAGAAAAGGTTTTCCATGAAAATAGGAATAAGAAGTCTGCATAGCAATTCTTATATAAGACAAAATAGACTTTAAAATAAAGAGTGTTACAAGAGACAAAGGAGAACATTACATAAAGATAAAGGGATCAATCCAACAGGAAGATATAACAATTGTAAATATACACATACCCAATGTAGGAGGACCCGAATACATAAAGCAAATATTAACAGATATAAAGGGAGAAATTGACAGTAACATGATAATAGTAGGAGAGTTTAACACCACACTTACATCAACAGACAGACCTTCCATACAGAAAATCAATAAGAAAACACTGGCCTTAAATGATACATTACACCAGACGAACTTAATAGATATATATATAGAACATTCCATTCAAAAGCAACAGAATATACATTCTTTAAAAGTGCACATGAAACATTATACAGGATAGATAGCATGCTAGGTCACAAAAAAAACTCCTAATAAATTTAGGAAGAGTGAAGTCATATCAAGCATCTTTTCCAAGCACAACACTATAAGACTAAGAATCAATCACAAGAAAAACAAACCCTGCAAAAATGCAAATACCTGGAGGTTAAACAATATGCTAGTAAATAATCAATGGGTCATGGAAGAAATCTAACAGAAAGTCAAAACATACCTGGCGACAGATGAAAATGAAAACACAATGATCCAAGATCTATGGGACACAGCAAAAGCAATACTAAAAGGGACGTTTATAGCAATACAAGCCTATCTCAGGAAACAAGAAAAATCTCAAATAAACAATGTAACCTTACACCTAAAGGAACTAGAAAAAGAAGAACAGATAAAACCCAAAGTTTGTAGAAGGAAAGAAATAATAAGGTTCAGAGCAGAAATACATGAAATAGAAACTTAAAAAAAAAGAAAAAGAAGAAAGGGAAGGAGGGAGGGAGGGAGGGAGGGAGGATGGATCAATGAAATCAAGATCTGGTTCTTTGAAAAGCTGTTCTTTGATAAACCTTCACCCAGACTCATCAAGAAAAGAGAGAGAGAGGACCCAAATCAATAAAGTCAAAAATAAAAACAGAGAAATTACAATTGACACCACAGGAATACAAAGGGTCATAAGAGATTACTATGAACAATTACATGCCAATAAATTGCACAACCTAGAAGAAATAGATACATTCCTAGAAACATACAATCTCCCAAGACTGAGTCAAGAAAAAATATAAAACATGAACAGACGAATTACCAGTAATGAAATAGAATTAGTAATTTTAAAACTCCCAACAAAAATCTAGGACCAGATGGCTTCACAGGTGAATTCTACCAAGCATTTAAAGAAGAGTTAACACACCTTCTCAAACTCTTCCAAAAAAAACTGCAGAGGAAGGAATGCTTCCAAATCCATTCTACGAGACCAGCATCACTGTGATACCAAAACCAATCAAAAATACCAGAAGAAAAAGATATTACAGGCCAATATCACTGAAGAACATGGATGCAAAACTCCTCAACAAAATATTGGCAAACCAAATTCGACAATACATTGAAAGGATTATACACCATGATCAAGCAGATTTTATCCCAGGGATACCAAAATCGTTCAATATCTACACATCAATCAGTGGGCTACAACACATGAACATTTTGAAAAATAAATATATGATCATCTCAAAAGATGTAGAAAAAGCTATTGACAAAATTCAACATTTATGATACAAAAAACTTTCACCAAAGTGGGTATAGAGGGAAAATACATCAACATAATATAAATTATATATGAAAGAAAGAAATTTTTAAAAATGAGGATAGTTTAAGATACTTCCTTGTGACAACACTAAACATACTAATATTTGCATTATAGGGGTCCCAAAAGGAAAAGAGGCAGAGAACATATTAGAAGACATTATAGCTTAAAACTTCCCTAACCTAGGAAAGGAAACAGACATCCAAGTTCAGGAATCATAGAGGGTCCCAAACAGGGTCAATCCAAAGATGACCACACCAAGACATATTGTAATTAAAATGGTAAAAATTAAAGGTTAAATAAAAACGAATATTAAAAGGAGCAAGGGAAAGCAACTAGTTACGTATAAGGGAATTTGCATAAGGTTATCAACTGACTTTTCAGCAGAAGCTCTGCAGGCCAGAAAGGAGTGGCATTTATGATAAAAACCCTCACCAAACTGGGTACAGAGGGAACATATATTGACATAATAAAACCCATATATTACAAGCCCACAGCTAACATCATACTCAACAGTGAGCTGCTAAAAGCATATTCTCTAAGATCAGGAACAAGATAAGGATGCCCACTCTTGCCACTTTTATTCAACACAGCATTAATAGTTCTAGCTACAACAATCAGACAAGAAAAAGAAATAAAGGGAATCCAAGTTGGAAAGGAAGGAGTAAAACTGTCACTGTTTGAAGATGACATGATACTATACATAGAAAATCCTGAAGATGCCACCCCAAAATCATTAGAACTAATAAATGAATTCAGTAAGCTGTAGTATACAAAATACATGGAAATCTGTTGCAAAAAGAACTATCAGAAACAGAAATTAAGAAAACAATCCTATTTACAATCGCATCAAAAAGAATAAAGTACCTAGGACTAGATCAAACTAGGGAGATAAACAACCTTATTAGGAAAACTGTAAGATACTGATGAAGGAAACAGGAGATGACACTAACAAATGGAAAGACATATCATGCTCACAGATTGGAAAAATTAATATTATTAAAATGACCATATTCCCCAAATCAAACTACAGATTCAGTGCAATCCCTATCAAAATAACAATGGCAGAGGAATCAGGCTCCCTGACTTCAACTATACTACAAAGCTACAGTCACCAAGATAGTATGGTACTGGCACAAAAACAGAAATATAAATCAATGGAACAGGACAGAAAGCCCAGAAATAAACCCACACACATATGGTCACCTTATCTTTGATAAAGGAGGCAAGAATATACAGTGGAGAAAAGACCGCCTCTTCAATAAGTGGTGTTGGGAAAACTGGACAGCTACATGTAAAAGTATGAAATTAGAACACTCCCTAATACCATACACAAAAATAAACTCAAAATGGGTTGAAGACCTAAATGTAAGGCCAAACACTCTAAAACTCTTAGAGGAAAACATAGGCAGAACACTCTATGACATAAATCACAGCAAGATCCTTTTTGACCCACCTCCTAGAGAAAAGGAAATTTTAAAAAAATAAACAAATGGGACCTAATGAAACTTAAAAGCTTTTGCACAACAAAGGATACCACAAATAAGATGAAGAGGCAACCCTCAGAATGGGAGAAAATAGTTGCAAATGAAGCAACTGACAAAGGATTAATCTCCAAAATTTACAAGCAGCTCATGCAGCTCAATAACAAAAAAACAAACAACCCAATCCAAAAATGGGCAGAAGACCTAAATAGACATTTCTCCAAAGAAGATATACAGATTGCCAACAAACACATGAAAGGATTCTCAACATCCCTAATCATTAGAGAAATGTAAATCAGAACTACAATGCGATATCATCTCACACTGGTCAGAATGGCCATCATAAAAAAATCTACAAACAATAAATGCTGGAGAGGGTGTGGAGAAAAGGGAACACTCTTGCACTGTTGGTGTGAATGTAAGTTGATACAGCCACTATGGAGAATAGTATGGAGGTTCCTTAAAAAACTACAAATACAACTACCATACGACACAGCAATCCCACTACTGGGCATATACTCTGAGAAAACCATAATTCAAAAAGAGTCAGGTACCAAAATGTTCACTGCAGCTCTATTTACAATATCCAGGACATGGAAGCAACCTAAGTGTCCATCAACAGATGAATGAATAAAGAAGATGTGGCACATATATACAATGGAATATTACTCAGCCATAAAAAGAAACGAAATTGAGTTATCTGTACTGAGATGGATGGACCTGGAGTATATCATACAGAGTGAAGTGAGAAGGAGAAAAACAAATACCATATGCTAACACATATATATGGAATCTAAAAAAAAAAATGGTCATGAAGAACGTATGGGCAAGATGGCAATAAAGACACAGACCTACTAGAGAATGGACTTGAGGATAGGGTAAGCTGGGACAAAGTGAGAGAGTGGCATGGACATATATACACTACCAAATGTAATAGATAGCTAGTGGGAAGCAGCCGCATAGCACAGGGAGATCAGCTCAGTGCTTTGTGACCACCTAGAGGGGTGGGATAGAGAGGGTGGGAGGGAGCAAGACACAAGAGGGAAGAGTTATGGGGACATATGTATATGTGTAACTGATTCACTGTTATAAAGCAGAAACTAACACACCATTGTAAAGCAATTATACTCCAATAAAGATGTTTAAAAACAAAACTAAACTAAACTAAATACCAATGGCATTTTGCACAGATCTAGAACAAATCATTTTAAAATTTGTATGGAGACACAAAATAGTAAATAAAAAATAAACACTAATAGCCAAAATAATCTCGAGAAAGAAGAACAAAGCTGGAAGTTTCCTGCTCCCTCATTTCAAAGTATACTACAAAGCTACAGTAATCAAAACTGTACAGGACTGGCACAAACACAGACACAAAGATCAATGGAATGGAATAGAGAGTGCAGAAATGAACCCACAGTCATATGGATAATTAATGTATGACAAAGGAGACAAGAATATACAATAGAGAAAGACAGTTTCTTCAATAAATGGTGTTAGGAAAACTGAACAACTAACATGCAAAAGTATCAAACTGGGCTACTTTCTCACACCATTACAAAAATAAACTCAAAATGGATTAAAGACTTAAACGTAAGAACTGAAACCATATAACTGCTAGAATAAAACACAGGCTGTACATTCTATGACACTGGTCTTAGCAATATTTTTTTTACATCTGTCTCCACAGGCAAGGGAAATAAAAGCAAAAATAACAAAGGGAAATACATCAAACTAAAAAGCTTTGGCACAATGAAGGAAAGTGTCAACAGAATGAAAAGGTCTATAAATTCAAATCATTATGCTGTACACCTTAAATTTATACAGTGCTGTACGTCAATTATATCTCAATAAAACTGGAAGAAAAAAAATATAATAAATAAAGAAGAGACTTCAAGCCAAACACATATATCTCATAGCATGGCAAATCTGTTAGACTGAGGAAGCAAGAGGTTCCTTTAGGTTGAAGACAGACCTACCTCCACCTGCTTCCCACTGCTTCACTTTAGAAAGAGGTGGAGTAGCTCTCAGCCCCATTCCTCTCAGCTCACACCCTAACCTAGGCCCATTAGACTGAAACACTCTGACAGAGAAAGGAACCCAGAAAAGAAGAATTTAAGCAAAAGCATGTTGAGGAAAGAGTACAATTTTCCCTCAGGCCATGAATAGTAGTCAAAACAATTTAACCCAGGTCTTCTTTCTGCTGGACTTTCCTCGAACTCAATGGGCTGCTTGTGGGAGTTGGGGGAGGGAAAGAGCAATTTTCTCCTCCTGAACAGGAGCAAGGCCCAGAGTCCTCTTCATGGGAGAAATAAAGAAAATCAATCCAAAATGAGAGTTATCACTAGAGAGGCCTTAACCCCCAAAAGACAAAATCTAATTAACAAGTCATGTACAAACACTTGCATGTTTAATCATCTCCATTTGTACATTAAAATCCCTGTGCCTGGTGCTGTTATCCCATAAGGATGCTGAGGAATCCATTTTGTCCTTGACCCAGGTCGCCATCACTCCCCTCCTCTTCCTGACTTAGAAATGAGAGAAAGAACAGATGAAAAGAGGCTTGATTTCCCATTACAGGAACACAAAGAGCATTGAATGAGATACTTATCCCCTGCTGGAATCCCTCATGTCTTACAATTGTTTCCATTGTGCATTTTTATCCTTCTTACAGGAAATTAAAAAGAAAAGTCTTAAGGGCTATCACTATTTCTGACCTGGTGCAGAATCTTAACTAGAATTCAGTTTTGTATTTTTTATTATAACACACACATTATTTTCTCTATATACAGGGATGAACCAATTTCAATATTCAGTAATCCCTGACTACATCTGAAAGGCTTATAGACACCCCAGTATATTTACTGTACAGACTCACTGCATTACCATAAATGTATGAAAGGAAGTCATATATTTTCAATTACTCCATTCATGAAAATGCCTTTTCAATCATAGCCTCTTACTGTGAACCCAGCTGTTTGTTTCATATTACAGTTCAAGAGTCGAGTTTCAAGTACACTGAAAGTTTTGCTATGCACCACTGTCTAAAAGACAATGATGGACCAGCTAAGCAAAAACCTGGGATTTTACAGACTTTACATAGTGTAAAATCTCCAACGTGTCATAGACAACATTTTTCAACACTGATGAGGATTACTGAAAAAAGTACCATACCTAAGAAGATTTCCAAATGTTGGCTGAAGGTGTTCTTTCTTGCTATAAAATCATGCCATCGTGAAGATATACCTGCCTCAAAAAACAGTGAATTTTGGTATAGGAGTTGGCCAGTCCAGACAATTGAATCCCATGTCTACTTTAGTCAAAAACTTAAAGAGAATAATTGACATTACTATTGAAGAAATATCCAAGGATGAGGAATCCATTTCTGTTTTGAATTTAACACATGCAATTTTACTGGCCATTGGTAGTTTGGAATGGAAGAAATGAAAGGGAGTGGTAACCTACTTAGTCTTTGGGCTGCTACCACTGCAGAGGCTGTTTCTACTACTGCTATAGAAAAACAATTAAATTTATGTTTACTTGTAGTAATCTCTCATAATCTATCAAATTTCTGCAGTGTTGCTTGTTACTTCTTTTTCATTTCTAATTCTATTGAATCTTCTCCCTTTATTTCTTTATGAGTCTGGCTAATGGTTTATCAATTTTGTTTATCTTCTCAAAGAACCAGCTTTTAGTTTTATTGATCTTTGATATTGTTTCCTTCATTTATTTCTGATCTCATCTTTATGATTTCTTTCCTTCTGCTAACTTTGGGGATTTTTTTTTGTTCTTTTTTCTCCAATTGCTTTAGGTGTAAGTTTAGGTTGTTTATTTGAGATGTTTCTTGTTTCTTGAGGTAGGACTGAATTGCTATAAACTTCCCTCTTAGAACTGCTTTTGCTGCATCCCATAAGTTTTGGGTCGTCGTGTTTTCATTGTCATTTATTTCTAGGTATTTTTGGATTTTCTTCAGTGATCTCTTGGTTATTTAGGATTGTATTGTTTAGCCTCTATGTGTTTGTATTTTTAAGATTTTTTCCTGTAATTGATATCCAGTCTCATAGCATTGTGGTCGGAAAAGATACTTGATATGATTTCAATTTTCTTAAATTTCCAAGGTTTGATCTGTGACCCAAGATATGATCTATCCTGGAGAATGCTCCATGAGCACTTGAGAAGAAAGTGTACTCTGTTGATTTTGGATGGAACGTCCTATAAATAACAATTAAGTCCATCTTGTTTAATGTATCACTTAAAACCTGTGTTTCCTTATTTATTTTCATTTTGGAATGTCTGTCCATTTGTGAAAGTGGGGTGTTAAAATCCCCTACTATGATTGTGTTACTGTCAATTTCCCCTTTTATGGCTCTTAGCATTTGCCTTATGTATTGAGGTGATCCTATACTGGGTGCATAAATATTTACAATTGTTATATCTTCTTCTTGGATTGATCCCTTGATCATTATGTAGTGTCCTTCTTGGTCTCTTATAATACTCTTTATTTTAAAGTCTATTTTGTCTGATAAAAGAATTGCTACTCCAGTTTCTTTTCATTTCCATTTGCATAACAGATTACTACAAGCAACTATATGCCAGTAAAATGGACAACCTGGAAGAAATGGACAAATTCTTAGAAAAGCACAACCTTGTGAGACTGAGCCAGGAAGAAATAGGAAATATAAACAGACCAATCACAAGCACTGAAATTGAGACTGTGATTTAAAATCTTCCACCAAACAAAAGCCCAGCACCACATGATTTCACAGGCGAATTCTATCAATATTTAGCAAAGAGCTAACACCTATCCTTCTCAAACTCTTCCAAAATATAGCAGAGGGAGGAACACTCTCAAACTCATTCTACGAGGCCATCATCACCCCGATACCAAAACCAGACAAAGATGTCACAAAGAAATAAAACTACAGGCCAATATCACTGATGAACACAGATGCAAAAATCCTCAACAAAATACTAGCCAACAGAACCCAACAGCACATTAAAAGGATCATACACCATGACCAAGTGGGGTTTATCTCACGAATGCAAGGATTCTTCGGTATAGGCAAATCAATCAATGTGATAAACCACATTAACAAACTGAAGGATAAAAACCATATGATCATCTCAAGAGATGCAGAAAAATCTTTTGACAAAATGCAACACCCATTTATGATAAAACCCTCCAGAAAGAAGGCATAGAGGGAACTTTCCTCAACATAATAAAGGCCATATATGACAAACTTACAGCCAACATCATTCTCAATGGTGAAAAACTGAAACCATTTCCATTAAGATCCGGAACAAGACAACATTGCCCACTCTCACCACTATTATTCAACATAGTTTTGGACATTTTAGCCACAGCCATGAGAGAAGAAAAAGAAATAAAAGGAATACAATTTGGAAAAGAAGAAGTAAAACTATCACTGTTTGCAGATAACATGATACTATACATAGAGAATCCTAAAGACTCAACCAGAAAACTACTAGAGCTAATCAATGAATTTGGTAAAATAGCAGGATACAAAATTAGTGCACAGAAATCTCTTGCATTTCTATACACTAATGATGAAAAATCTGAAAGAGAAATTAAGGAAACACTCCTATTTACCACTGCAACAAAAAGAATAAAATACCCAGCAATAATCCTACCTAAGGAGACAAAAGACCTGTATGCAGAAAACTATAAGACACTGATGAAAGAAATTAAAGATGATACAAACAGATGGAGAGATATACCATGTTCTTGGATGGGAAGAATCAACATCATGAAAATGACTATACTACCCAAAGCCATCTACAGATTCAATGCAATTCCTATCAAACTACCAATGGAATTTTTCACAGAACCAAAACAAAAAAATTTCACAATTTGTATGGAAACACAAAAGACCCTGAATAGCCAAAGCAATCTTGAAAAAGAAAAATAGAGCTGGAGGAAACAGGCTCCCTGACTTCAGACTATACTACAAAGCTACAGCCATTAAGACAGTATGGTACTGGCACAAAAACAGAAATATAGATCAGTGGAATAGGATGGAATGCCGAGATAAACCCACGCACATATGGTCACCTTATTTTTGATAAAGGAGGCAAGTATATACAACGGAGAAAAGACAGCCTCTTCAATAAGTGGTGTTGGGAAAACTGGACAGCTACATGTAAAAGAATGAAATTAGAACACTCCCTAACACCATACACAAAAATAAACTCAAAATGGATGAAGGATCTTAATGTAAGGCAGACACTATAAAACCCTTAGAGGAAAACATAGGCAGAACACTCTATGACATAAATCACAGCAAGATCCTTTTTGACCCACCTCCTAGAGAAATGGAAATAAAAACAAAAATAAACAAATGGGACCTAATGAAACTTAAAAGCTCTTGCACAGCAAAGGAAACCATAAATAAGATGAAGAGGCAACCCTCAGAATGGGAGAAAATATTTGCAAATGAAGCAACTGACAAAGGACTAATCTCCAAAATTTACAAGCAGCTCATGCAGCTCAAAATAAAAAAGACAGACAACCCAATCCAAAAGTGGGCAGAAGAACTAAATAGACATTTCTCCAAAGAAGATATACAGATTGCCAACAAATACATGAAAGAGTGCTCAATATCATTAATCATTAGAGAAATGCAAATCAAAACTACAATGAGATATCATCTCACACCAGTCAGAATGGCCATCATCAAAAAAATATACAAACAATAAATGCTGGAGAGGGTGTGGAGAAAAGGAACTCTCTTGCACTGTTGGTGGGAATGTAAAATTGATACAGCCACTATGGAGAACAGCATGGACCTTCCTTAAAAAACCATAAATAGAACTATCATATGACCCAGTAATCCCACTACTGGGCATATACCCTGAGAAAACCATAATTCAAAAAGAGTCATGTTCCACAATGTTCACTGCAGCTCTATTTACAATATCCAGGACAAGGAAGCAACCTAAGTGTCCACCAACAGATGAATGGATAAAGAAGATGGGGCACATATGTACAATGGAATGTTACTCAGCCATAAAGAGAAACGAAATGGAGTTATTTATAGTGAGATGGATGGACCTAGAGTCTGTCATACAGAATGAAATAAGTCAGAAAGAGAAAAACAAATACCGTATGCTAACACATATATATGGAATCTTATTTTTTAAAAAAAGAGTTTCTAAAGAACCTAGGAGCAGGACAGGAATAAAGACACAGACATAGAGAATGGACTTGAGGACATGGGGAGGGGGAAGGGGAAGGTAGGACGAAATGAGAGAGTGGCATGGACATATATACACTACCAAATGTAAAATAGAATACTAGTGGGAAGCAGCCACATAGCACAAGGAGATCAGCTCAGTGCTTTGTGTCCACCTAGAGGGGTGGGATAGGGAGGATGGGAGGGAGATGCAAGGCAGAGGGCATATGGGGATATATGTATTCATATATCTGATTCACTTCGTTATACAGAGGAAACTAACACACCATTGTAAAGCAATTATACTTCAATAAAGATGTCAAAAAAAAAGTTATGTTTACTTAACTGGAAGTAGGTGTTCATGAAACCGGAGTAGATGGAGAAAGCAGGAGATAAATAGAACTCCCATAACCTACATTAATGCAGGTTACACTGAGCTAGACAGTCATACTGTCCATAAGAACCCTCATCTTCTCCAACACACATGTACTCAACTTAATGAAACAAAGAGCATGATGAGTGTGCTTAGGAAAAACATTAGAAAGCCTCCCCAGGATGGAAGAAGAGTAATCTAATTCCTTCCATAACTTCAGAAGAAACACATACATAGCTCCGTGAGTTGGTTAAAATCAGAGGTACTGGCATCCAAGGTCACAGGTAAAATGTCATAGAGAATTTCACTGAGAAAATATTTGTTATATAGCCACAATCAGTATCTCTGATTTTATCCAATTTCAATTAAGTTGAGTACCCAAATACTGCTCATTTTATCAAAGTAAATAATATTATTTATCAAAGTAAAGAATACCATTTCAGTCCTATTACTGTAATGAAATTTTGTAACATCCCTCACAACAAGCAAACCACCTTAAGTCAGTTCAATAACACCATTTTGGATATTATATATACAAACAAATGAGCAATTAACAATAGCCATGACTGGACAGTTTACTATCACTTACAGCCATAAACTTTCTTAAAGTTTAAAAACTTTGAGAAGTACAGTGACTTCGCTGACCCTAACTAACCAACCTTGTGAATTTTTTATAGTCTTATGCCTGCCCCTGCAAGAAATCTTTTAAATAGCTGTTTGCTTTAGCAGAGTGAAAATGCAGTTTTATCTCCTTGTCTTCTTACTTGTCTCTGGAGACATGGATTCAATTCTATTCTACACGTGTTCTTTAGAAGGATGTTCTTTAATGATGTACATTGTTCAGTTTTTGGCTTCTTGCATGGTCATAAGAGAAAGATAAAACCATAGAGATTTTTGTGGCAAATAGGCAAAATCTAACGATGTTTTCTTTTAAAATCTAAGACTATATTTCATTAGTAGGTCTAACCCTTGGTCCAGCTAATCTCCTTTGAATCTTCCTGTTTATATACAAGTTAATAGGTTTAGAATGTTAAGGATTTCACTTCACCTAATCTTTGCTAAGGAACTAAAACTAACATAAACAGGAAGACTGAAAAAAGCTAATTTATTAAGTAGACCCAGGTTAGATGTACCAATAAAGCCTCAGATTTAGAAAAGACAGTGACTAGCTCTTGTGCAAATACGTACATTCTTTTTTTATTTCTAGACTATTGTAAAACAGTGTGTATAATTAAACAATTCTTAAATATAGTGATTTCTTATATGAATATTATAATATACCTAAGAAAGAAAAGTCTAAACATCAGCCATCATTTTAAAAAGAAAACATTACTATAACTATAAAATTTAAATGTCTGATTATCAGACTCCAATCCATTATGTTTATGCTAAACTTATGTCAAATTCATTCTAAAAGTGATGAGAGCTTTTGAAAAGATAAGATCTTTTAGATAAGCCCATGATTTTGTTGTCATCATTACTCATTTCTTATAATCCCTGAAGCAGTCCATGATGATGTACATGTTCAGATAGTATCTGATATATTTCTGACAGTTGCAATCTACCAGATCATTCCAAATAACAAATTCCAGGAATCACAGTGTATGAGCAGAAAGTACTCATATCTGGAGGATATGAAATATGACTTGTCTTTATAAAGCTATTTCATGTTTTGATGAGATTTAAAATCCACTATGAAATACCCATGATTACTGGAGTGGATGAAGATATCCATGTTTAAATTCTTCTAAGCAATAGTGTCAGAATAGTGATAGTTATCTCAAAGAGTAGGTTTCTTTTTATATTTTCTTTATCCAAATCATTTTGGTTTTTTTTAGTGCATGAATAGTAACGCCATACCTTTAGCATGAATTTTTGGTAGGACTTGAGAAATTGAGAAAAATAATGATAGATAAAAAATAAAGGTGAACCATAAATAGATTCCTAGTAGTAATGTGATAATTCCATATTCAGTTATAGCACAGAAGCTTAATTCATCCAAAAGGAGTTTAAAATTATTCAGTTGGTTTCCAAAAATTATCCCGTCCTACATTAACTGAAGTAACTTGGTTAGAATTGATACTTGAATAAAATTAAGTCTCCTAATCCAGGTAAATCAGATGTATCTCCAGTTATTGAAATCTTTTATTTTCCTCAGTGAAAATTTGTAACATAAACTTCTTAAGTTTATTCTTAGTCATTTTATATTTTTGAATGGCTTTTTCAACCCACAATATTTCCCATATATTGCCTGTAAATTCAGAAGCTTTCCATTTTTCTTCATAGTCTTGTTAAACAGCCGACTTGCCTTTTTACCTGTTTGTAATTTTGTTTCAGTTGATCTTTTTGGTCTTTCAAAGAAGAAAAACACAGGTGCAAGTACTGAAATTTTTGTTTCTTTTGGATATATTTTTTTAATAGATCATTACTGGAGTATAATTGCTTCACAATACTGTGTTAGTTTCTGTTATACAACAAAGTGAATCTGCCATATGCATACATATATCTCCATATCCCCTCCCTCTTGAGCCTCCCTCCCACCTTCCCTAACCCACCTCTCTAGGTGGTAAGAAAACCATAATTCAAAAAGAGTCATGTACCAAAATGTTTATTGCAGCTCCATTTACGATAGCCAGGACATGGAAGCAACCTAAGTGTCCATCAACAGATGAATGGATAAAGAAGATGTGGCACATATATACAATGGAATATTACTCAGCCATAAAAAGAAATGAAACTGAGTTATTTGTAATGAGGTGGATAGACCTGGAGTCTGTCATACAGAGTGAAGTAAGTCAGAAGGAGAAAAACAAATACCGTATGCTAACACATATATATGGAATCTAAGAAAAAAAAATGTCATGAAGAGATTAGTGGTAGGACGGGAATAAAACACAGACCTACTAGAGCATGGACTTGAGGATATGGGGAGGGGGGAAGGGTAAGCTGGGACGAAGTGAGAGAGTGGCATGGACATATATACACTACCAAATGTAAATTAGATAGCTAGTGGGAAGCTGCCACATAGCACAGGGAGATCACCTCTGTGCTTTGTGACCACCTAGAGAGGTGGGATAGGGAGGGTGGGAGGGAGGGTGACGCAAGAGGGAAGAGATATGGGAACATATGTATATGTATAACTGATTCACTTTGTTGTAAAGGAGAAACTAACACACCATTGTAAAACAGTTATACTCAAATAAAGATGTTAAAAAAAAAAAAAAAGCACGGCACTGATCTCCCTGTGCTACCCTGCTGCTTCCCACTATCTATTTTACATTTGGTAGTGTATATATGTTGATGCTACTCTCACTTCGCCCCAGCTTCCCCCTTCCCCACTCCGTGTTCCCAAGTCCATTCTCTATGTCTACGTCTTTATTCCTGCTCTGCCACTATGTTCATCAGTACCATTTTATTTTAGATTCCATATATATGTGTTAGCTTACGGTATTTGTTTTTCTCTTTCTGACTTACTTCACGCTGTGTGACAGACTCTAGGTCCATCCACCTCACCTTCCATTATATATATGTGCCACATCTTCTTTATCCATTCATTTAGGCTGCTTCCATGTCCTGGTTATTGTACATGTCCCAGTGCTTAATACGTTGATTAGAAGCTATTAAATGACAGTGGTGGTTTTTTAAAAATAGTACCTTTGATATTTCACTATTAGGTATGTTGTTGGCTCTCATTTTAAGCTAACTATTCCATATTATGTCCAAACCCCCTTCTTCTTAGTCATAATTTACTAAGACTTTTCATCCAAACAATGCTGAATTTAATTCAACTTTTTTATTACCTATTGAGATAGTTATTGCTTCATGTGAAATTTTTATTTTTATTTTTATTTTTGCGGTATGCGGGCCTCTCACTGTGTGGCCTCTCCCGTTGAGGAGCACAGGCTCCGGATGCGCAGGCTCAGAGGCCATGGCTCACGGGCCCAGCCGCTCCGCGGCATGTGGGATCTTCCCAGACAGGGGCACGAACCCGTGTCCCCTGCATCAGCAGGCGGACTCTCAACCACTGCACCACCAGGGAAGCCCCATGTGAAATTTTAATGTGATCACTTTTGTCATATTTTTCTAATATTATCCTTGAGTTAATGGACTTTGGGCTACTTGTTTCATACAGTGACCAGCTTTTGTGCAATCTCCTTATGTTAGGGGAATTTCACACATTATTGAATCTGTGAATCTCCAAGAAAAGGAGCCAGAAATTCACTCCTTCTGCTTCCCTTACAAAGAGAAGTCCCAACATA
This sequence comes from Kogia breviceps, assembly GCF_026419965.1. Taxonomy (NCBI): domain Eukaryota; kingdom Metazoa; phylum Chordata; class Mammalia; order Artiodactyla; family Physeteridae; genus Kogia; species Kogia breviceps. Next base: position 69,863,443 of record NC_081318.1, on the reverse strand, counting down.
CAACCTAGAATCAGTCAACCAGATATCCACATGGAATAAGCAAATGTTAAAGTAAATGCCATGAAGAAGATGGTATTGCTTAAGTTCCAATCTGGAAAGGGATGGTTCTGGGAAGCCCTGTTTTGAAAGCAGCAGTGGCCAAGCTCCCACATTCTCCACAGCAGCAGGACAGCCATGGATTCTGAGCCCAACAGCAGAGCCAGAGAATCTGTCCTAGAGCAGATTCATGACTGGGTGTGAGCGTCAGTCTCAGCTACAGAGCCCCTGCCCCAGTGAGATTCCATAAGCTACATTTAGTAATGTTATTTACGCTAAAGCTAAAGCAGGTTCTGTTGTTCCAACTAAGATCTCTGATTGAATTAATTTGCTGAGTGCTTCAGTTTGTTTACATTTTATTAGGAATTTTTTAGAAGGTATTAATAAGAAAAATTGCTCTGTGATTTTCTTGGCTGAGGGGAAATAGAATGGAGGATCTATTTTTAAAATATTGACATTAAACTTTAGTAAGATGAACTGATATGTGACGTTAGTAAAATTTGAGACATTTACCTTTTTTTCCCACCTGGAACATATTAAATAGCTTGTGAATTACCTAGTCCTTAAATATTTGACAGAAAATCCCTTACATATATTTCTTTCATTCTTATACCATAGATATAAGTCTATTTAGGTTTTTAAAATTTATTCTTTAAGCAATTTAGATAATTTGATTTTTTCTTTTCAAAAGTATTTATTTCCTTCACATTTTTTATATTAACAAAAAAATCTCAATTTTTAATCTTCTCTATATCTGATTATATCTATTAAAGAGCATCTATCAACCCACCTCCTTCTTTTCAACTAATTTTCCTGGAATTTTTCTATTTTATTTTCCTTTCATATTTTAAAATTAAGTTTCCAATAAGCTGTATAATGGTAGAGAGTAGCAATTATACAATAATGTCATCCCCTTGCAAAATTGCTTCTCACATATATAATCTTACTTTTTATTCCAAAAGAACAACCACAACCAGCTGAAATATATATATACGTACGTGTGGGGGGGGGGGTGCTGTTTTATAAATAAAAAAGCTAAGCCTCAGAGAGATTGGAACTTGCCACGGTGACTTAGATAAACATGTCCATTTCTGACGCAGACTCTTTTGTTTGTTTGTTTGCTTGTTTTGGGGGGTTTTTTTGCGGTACGCGGGCCTCTCACTGTTGTGGCCTCTCCCGTTGCGGAGCACAGGCTCCGGACGCGCAGGCTCAGCGGTCGTGGCTCACGGGCCCAGCCGCTCCGTGGCATGTGGGATCTTCCCGGACCGGGGCACGAACCCGTGTCCCCTGCATCGCAGGCAGACTCTCAACCACTGCGCCACCACGGAAGGGAAGCCCCTGACGCAGACTCTTTCTACTCCTCATTTTCACATGAAGATTAAAATAATATCATCAGAGCTACTAGTACTGGTTGATATTTTTACATAATAGGCACTGTTGTAATGCCTTATTATTTGGATCTCATTTAATGAAAGAAAGAAAGAAAAACACTGTGGGAGTACAATTATTTTTCCCACAATTGAAACGCTGATGATAGTTAATTCACCTCAGGCAAGGGAAGCCTGGAACAGAGGCCTGGTTGTTCCTCCAGATGGAAGAAATGAGGTAACATTTCATGTCTCCTTCAGCAAAAAACAAGCCCAGAATTAATGTTTCAGTAAGCTATCCAGAGGGAGTGATGGAGAAGAAAAAGAGAGAAGGAAGGAGGGGAGAGAGGAAGAAAGAAAAGAAGAAAGAGGGAGGGAGAAAGAAACAGAGTTTGTATTCATAATAATCTACTGCAAGTAACATAGCATTTCTTTGTTAAAGAGAAATGCTTGTTAAAAATGGCATGAAAGACTTTATTCAAGACTTTTGCAATAGGGGCCAAGACTTGCAATTGGGAAGAGAGATTGAACCCAGCTCCACTGAACAAAAGACCGGAGAGTTTTGAAGCCCTGGGGTGAGATAAAGGAGAGACGGTGGAGACTGTAATCAGGCATCTGTATTTACTAATTGATGCTCATTAAAGTTACACTCCTACCCTCACACAGAGACTGAAAGATAGTGCCCAATGTTTCTGGATGATTAGATTTCAGAGATGGCTCCCAGGTCCTTGAGAAAGACTTTCCTGGATTGAGGAAAATTTACATCTCAACCGGGCAGAGGAAGGATCTACAGTTGCAAGTTTTCTAATGTAAATACTCTAAGAAAAGGGAAGTCAGGGACCTTCAGTCTGGATGAAACCTGTCTAAAGTTTAGTCAGGTTGACAGGAACATGAATGCTGTATTGGTCATCTTTATCTTTCTAAATCAGATACATCAGACCCAAATCTCATCTACCTGGCTGCCAAGAAATTCTATCATATGTGGTTGGGGAGAGGACCTCCCTCTCATCAGGGTTTAGGAAGAATCTCAGATGTTTAATACAACTGAGGACGTTTGGGGATGGGCCTCTATCTTCAGTCATACTAGACACCACAGACATGCCCACTGCCCAAGGTCTCATGGTCACTCCCTACAAGGTTCAGAGCTCTACAGCTTCCTTGACATCTGTCACCTGAGAATTCTTCACTGACCTCCCAAGACCATAGCTCTTGACAGTCTCCAGATTGCACCAGCAACCTCACTACCCTTCAGGATCTGCCCTATGACCCATAACCTCCCACAGCAGAAAAAAAAAAAAAAAATCCAAGTATCAGCAAAAACTACAAAGAACACTTTTTCTCTGAAGAGTAAGCCTCCTGCCTTTCTCAGCCCAGGTTTTTCCAAAAGCAAAAGTGTAAACGGAGGTTATTTTCTGAGGATCTGGCAACTTTTAGTCAGCACGAAAGTCCTAAGAATCTTGGAGCACAACGTTCGACCACCTTCACGAGATGCAAAAGGGATAGTTCTTTACGCTTCTTCCAGATCTCTATGGCAGAGGATAAGACAGAAAATAACAACAGAGTATCCTGCCAGATATATGTGTGAGCTTATTTAGAATAAATAATATTTGAGAAATAACGCACCAAATGATTAACCATGCTGCCTTTTTCCACCTGGATAGAAAATTAATGGTTACTCTTTTAAATTTTTCTGTTCCTTTATCATTAAAAATTTTTTTCTGTATTTTCTATGATAGACAACAAAATATCACAGATTTCTTTTGAAATAAAGAAATAACAAAAGTTAAGGAAATCATTAAAGGAAGTGGAAAAATCTTCTTATCAATAATTTTCGTACTCTCAGAAAATGTATTTTTTAGGTGAAAACTTGAAGTGATGAGCTTATATGAGATTTAGGCATAGTAGTCTAAATTTTTTTCCATAATAGTCTTATCTCCAGTTGCTGCTACTGCAGCCTCATCTGTTGAAATAGTCCACTAAATATTAGTCTAGAGTCTATGTCTTCTCTTTAAAATTGTGCTTCAAATAGTGAAGAAAGCTCTGGGGAATTTGTCAGATAGAAAAGCTGCTACTGAGAAGAGAACAAAGCTACCATATTGAAAAGACCTTTCTTATTTTTATATTTGCATTGTTGCATCCTTATTCTTTCTTTCCAGGGACTTGCCCCTGAGTTCTTACAACAAAGATTTCAAGTAATTAACTGAAAGTCAGTCCGGTCTAAACTGGATAACATTAGTGGGTTGTTGTTGTTTTTTATCGAAAAGTTAACACTTGTTTTTCTCTCTTGCTAATCTTATAGATGTATTTGCCTAAATTTCAGCTAGAATTGTGCAGTTTTTACAACCTTGTTCCTGAAATCAGTGATGGAGGAAAGAAAGCAGCTTTAGAATAACTACTGATTATATAAATGGCTACTTTTTATTGTTAAGAATCAAGAAATATTTACTTGGAAACTGATTCCAAAATTGCATTTAGTTAACTGGATCACGTGTATTAAGTCAATCTAGAATCTCCTGTAAAGTCAGCACACCAAAAAAGAAATAAAATGATTGATTGATAGATAGATAGATAGATAGATAGATGACAGGTGATATGTGGGAGATGGGTGGATGGATGGAGAGACAGACAGACAGACAGACACTGGTCTATATTCCAACAATCTTAGAATTGTTCAGTACCTCCGCCTAAATATTATCAAATTCTTCCTTACCATTCTTCCTTTTTTTTCTCTCCTGACTGCCATATTTAAACTCCCAAATTTCAAATATACATTTCATACAAACTAAATTCCAGGAGCTACTGAGTGAAATAAGGATTGGAAATGCCACATGTTTTATCTTAGATATTCTCAATGTGTCACAGAATTGAATCCTGAGAAATCCTTCACTAAGGAAGTCTGTTTAGGTATGTTTAGCCAGCATTTCCTACACTTACTTGAACTTGGCGCTCTCTTTTGGCAGACACTTTGAGAAAGATGGCTCTCTTCTACTTAGTTCTGTAGAACCCAGTAGCTTTACTTACTTGGAGGAGAGAAGGCAGAAATCAATCAATGTGTCTTATTTAAAAGGAAAACAACATTAAGTGCATCACATTAGCACAGGTTTGGGCACATACTTTTCCTTTTTGTCTACACTATTATGTTACTATTTTTATAAATTAATACAGGCTTACTGTAAAACAATTCAGGTAAATCATTTCAACTAATGATTCCTGATTAAACTCCCTTCCCTAGATACCTTCAGATAATACCTAATCTAATTGTGTCCATTTGGATCCTGGTCCTACCCGCTTTGAAATAGCAGTGTGAACCGGACATGGTCTGTGTGCCTTAGTGAAACTGAACAGTAACCAAGGGACACAGAGCTCAGAAACAACGCAGCACTGTCAGGCGCACACCTGCGGCAGGTGAGGGGCTAAATATAGAGGTGTAAAAGGCAGACAGAATAATTAACTGGATTCATTTTCAACACTAATGAAAAACAAAATCCTGCTCACTTTGATCCAAATAGAGCAAAGGAGCTCCAATAATCCAACAGAGCAGGAATGTCATTAGAGGGGTAAATTTTTTAAATATATGTGGTTTTTATGTTAAGCAATATCTTTATTTGATGATATAATAAAAGGACAGCTTTTTACATTTTAATTTTTATTAAAGCAATATATGTGTGTGTGTTTTAAAAAAGAAAAATCAAACAGTACAGAAGGATCTTAAAACTCAAAGCAGCAGTCTCCAGTCCCACTCCTACCTACCCCACCCCACATACCACTTCCTACTTCTGCTTGTTTTTAATTCTTGACACGGTTCCCTAACCCACTGATAGCTTATAGCGCAATTTTTTGATTGAAGCGTTTTTGACTGAAGCATTATCAATTTTTTCTTCTCTAAGAAAGAGAAGCTTCATTTATTTTACTTCTATTAGTTACATTTGAATCTGTTAATAGTATCCTTAAATATTTTGTTATTCTATTTACCTTAAACATTGAGAATATTTATGCTCTGTTCTTATCATTATTTTTTACATCCTCATATTTTGCTTATGGGTGGATTCTAAACATTGGAAATAAATTAACTGATATTATCTTTAGTGGGGGATTTTGCTTCTAGGTAACACATATTCCCAATCTGTTCTAAATCTGCCTGCCAGTGCAGGGGTGGGACACCTCAAACCCCATGTCCCTGATACTCCCTCATCAAGAGGGTTCTAGAATCAATTTAGAGTGGTTGAGAGAGATGCATTGGGAGAAAAGTTGGAAGGCAGCAAGGAGGCAGAAGCCCTTCTTTCTCTGGCAGAGGTGGTGCCTGGCAGAACTGGCCCGCATTACCGGGAGTTTGCAGCAGCCGGCTAGATGCCACATTCCCTGCCAGTCCCCAGCTCGGGGACTGTACCTTCTCTGATGATTCCCTGCAGCTTTCTCCCCTGCAGGGCAGTTGCAGCTTCCAGACCTCCAGATCCCACTTGTAAAAGTGGGACTGAAGTATCTATAGTGCTAGCTTAATCTTCACTCCACCAGCTCGTTCAATGATTATGTAAGCACCAAAGTCCCCGCCTTAAACCCCATTCTCCTTAAAAGACTTTATTTTTTCCACAGTGAAACCAGACTGGTACATGTTTATGTATATTTAATTCACAGAAGAACCAAGTAACGTGTTAGGAGTACATTTTCCTCTCTCCATCGGTCCAATGTCACCACCTCTATGCCACACAAAAGAGAATATTCTCTTCCTCCACATCACTTGCTCAATATCACACCCCACTTATGTTTGCTGCACACTTGAGCCACGGTTTATCACGGAACTGGCCTATTTTCTTGTTGAGGAAAATATCCTACTACTTTTGTCACCATGTCAGTATCATCTAGCATCTGAATCATATTTATTTCAGTTTTCTTCCTTAATATAACGTGACATACTCTTTAGAACTATTGTTCTCCTGGCCTGCTAATACAACTGTGATCCTAGGATTAACTCAAATCAAACTCCTGAATCAGTGCCACTGTTTATCACATCCCTTCCAGTTCTCCCTCCCTCCCTCCCTTGTCCTTCTTTTCCTTTCCTTTTTTTCTTTAGCATATTTCTTTGAGCAACTTCATCCAAATAAAAGTGCATGCAAGCTACACTTTCTAAGTCCCTGTGTTTTGGAGACACTTTAGTTTGCTCTTCTACCTGACTAATAGTTTGGCTGAGCATACAATTCTAGGTTCAGACCATTTTTTTCTAGGACGTTTTCCGGCATTATATGTTGTTCTCTGGTGTCCAAGATTCCTAGGCTGTTCTGATTCTTCCTAATATATATGCGCGTTTTCCCCCTGAGTCTCCAGAAGCATTTAAGACCTTCTCTTTCCCCTTAGTATACAAAACACCACAAATGTGAATCCAAGTGTCTTCATTTACTCAGGCCATCAGCAGCCCTTTTACTCTGAAGAGACTCAGTTCTCTCTTTAGTTGTGGTAAATCACTTTCTCATATTTCTTTGAAAATTTCCACCCCACACTTTTCTTTGTTCCCCATTTCTGGACCTCCTCTGTTATAACACATAGATCAATATTTCTGTTTTATCTTTTCTTTAAGTTTCCTTTATTTTTGTCATTGTTTGTTTCCTAGGTAATTTCCTCAGTGTGATCTTCAAACTCTTGTATGGAAGATTTTACTTTACTAAAGACATGTTGAACTTCTAAAACATTTTTTGTTGTTGTTCTCTAGCTTTTCATAGGTTCTTGATTTTTTTTGTTTGTTTCATTATCCTCTGTTACTGAATTATCTGTTTCTACTGAAATCTATTCAATTTCTTCTTTTTTTTTTTTTTGGTTCTTCTCTTTCATGCTATTGGTATTCTTCATATATTTTGTATATTTTTCAAATTTGAGAATGAGGGTCTGGGTTGTATTTTCCAAGTAGCTGATATGGGTCCTCTGCCTGGTATGTGTTGACCTCCTTCACTTGGGTATACAAATGTATGCATTTATATATTAACTAGTTCTTTTCAGTGTGTAGGAATGAGCAGGTCTTGGGACTGTCTGGTTTAGCTTGGGCTTGGGTCCTCAGATCGAGAATCAAGCTTTAGGTAAGGAAGTCTTTCAAATGCCAGAATGGGGAAGGTTTCAATCTAGGGAAGATGCAGCCGTGGGAGCCTTACATTTTAGAACAGAAACTCCTTATTTTTTTGCCTGCTTTGAACACAATGCCAGGAACAGGGGGAAGGCAAGGAACGTGGGAAACAGTTGCAGAAAAAAATTAAGATCTACCTGGTATGGATGTTTAGGGGGAGCTTGGGTTGGATATTAAACCACAGCAAAGAAGCCTCAGACATCCTCAGTAGATCTGAATGAGAAATGATGTAAAAAGAAAAGTAGTACCCCAATGGAACAAAATACCCAGAAGTACACAACCATTTAAATATTCAATAAATAATAAGTGAGCACACCCTCTATACTTAGCCTGTTCAATTGTCATCTGTTCTTTAAATTGATTGGTTCATTGCCTGTAGGCAAGTAATTCTTCTTACTCTTGTCTTCACCTATTGAAATAGTTTTCTTCCTGATTCCTGCCTCTCAGAAAATACAACCCAGCTAAGTGTAGCCTAGACATGTCCTTACCTGCCAGCCTGACCCTGGTACCTGGGAGAGGCAGAATCTTGGCACGGTTGACATTTACATCACCACGGCCTTAGAAAATTGAGCTCAACAAGGAAGTTGCAAAAGTCAGAGCCAGCCCAGGGAATGCTCCTGATTTTGATCATGTTATGTGTACTTCCAATTACATGCATTATTCACATGATACTATTTGGAATTATTGTAACAGCATGTACATTTATTACTTGATTTAATAAGCTTTTTGTATACAGGAGGTCTCCATATTATATTTTCATTTTATATATATATATATATATATATAAAGAGAGCGAGAGAGAGAGAGAGAGAGAGAGAGATGTCCATATTGTTTTGCTTACTCTTTAGTCCCCCGAAAATTGAATGGATTTTTTTTTAACTTTAATTTTTTTTTCTGAGTCAAGGTTTCACAAAGTGTGGTCTGTGACTCAAACCACCAGGGGTGCCTGGTAACAAAGTAGTTGTCAGGGAAGTTACTCCAAGTCCAGGCTATTACAAATGGGCCTCCCAGGTATCTGCATTTTAACATGTTTCCCCATGGTGAGACAATTGGTTCTTGAAACTGTATGTACATAATTAAGCACTGCGGAGGATGCAAAAGAAAAATGTCTTGAGCACCCCATGTGCTATGGGGATTGAACACTGGCAGTAAGAGCCCGCAGTCACTCATTGTCAATGCAGAAGGAGTAGCAGTAACAGATGTACAACCTCCTGACTCCAATGCCCTTGGTCCTTTGGAGTGGAGTTACCAGTGTGGAAGTGTAAGCTTGAAGAAGCCCATGGGCACTGAGTAAGTGCTGGGTCTAGGTTTTCTTAAAGATAAGCCTGGACAGCAATGAGAAGTATTGGTCAGCATTAGCATTGGCAATTTCTTAATTAGGAAGCCACTGTTCCCCTTTATTACTTCACCTTAGTATAAACTACATACACCCAAAGCAAAAACCCTTCTTCCCTGCTTGCCAGGTGAGTTGGCATCTTACTAACATTTTCCAGAAGGGACACGGGTAGTTCAGGACTGTATACACACACACACACACACACACACACACACACACACGCACGCACATATATATGGAGAATTAATTAATTACCTATATACCAGGGTGGGAAAATACTCCAGAGTAAAGTAAACATTTGCAATTTTTGTTTATATGACAATGCTGATTTTCTTCCTTAAAGAGCAGAAAAGAAGTTTGTTTTGTTTAAGACCTCATGACTATTCGAATGTAAATATGCATGAATAGCATACAGCCCCTGCAAATGTGTAGTCCTATTACCTCCCACGTTCCGAAAACTATCAGCAAAACTGATAGGTTATCTTAAGGCAGAATCTAATGGAAGTGAGCGAGCGTTTTAGCATCCCAACACCAACATTATAAATAACATAACTGGTTTTTTGAAATCAAAGGACTTCCTAGTTAATAGGTGTGGATTCTAGTGAAAAAAATAATAACTTTTTTCAAGTTTTAATAAAGTATGAGTCACAAACATGATGGATAGAGGAAGGGAGGACTTACGCTTGGGAGGCGAAGCCAGAAGGAAAGAGGAAGCTAAATGTCAAAAGGGGAAGCGGCTCGGAAGGAATAGAAAGAGTGTGGGCAGAGATAGCAGAACCGAAGAAGTAGCTGTGCCTGCTCCCAAGCCCACAGCCATTCACCTAAGGGACAACAGCCATTCACCTAAGGGAAAGACATTCCCCCAGCCAAGACACAGATGTTTTAAGGTACAGATGCTGAAAAGTGCAGCCATTTCCATGCCTTTTCCCACAACATCCGAAAGAGCCACTATTCACCCTTTTGGTTTAAGACCTGAGAAAAATGACACCATGAAAATGTCTACTATTTTGACAACGTTTTCTGATTCAGATGAAAACCTGCAAGAGCCGTCATGTAGAAAACTGGAGGTGTTCTTTGTTGTTGCTGTTCCATTTTATTGTTGGCAGGATCAAAGTAAACATAGCTGAGGCTTTCTTTGCTCAGACAGTTGGGACAATTATTCTGATCTTATCACATTGGTCCCCAAAGTTGAGAATCGAGAAAAAGACAACATGAGGACAGAAACAAGGATGTAAAAAGCTCCATGGCTGCCAGTACTGAGGAGTCATTTCTCATCTGGTCTCGCCATTGACTTGACAATATTCTAATCCACCAAGGATTTTACTTAAAGTTGTTTTTTGTCATCTTTCTAAGGTAGAAGCCATACCCCTGTTTTCCTCTCACTTGTGCTTAGAGAGAGGCCAACTCACTCAGTCCTTTTTGAGAAATATGAGCCACATTCCTCCTGAGACAAGTAAAGAATAAATGGATTCTTATTTCTTTTATTTTTAGCCCTCATTTCCAAAATAAATCAGAGCATCAAAGGACCATTGGTAGAAAGAAAGAAACAGTCACATAAAGCAAAAATTAACTCACAGCAGATCCTGTGCTACCTTTTCCCATCCGGGTAGATCATTGTCCACCCTTAGACAGTCTTCACAAACTAAAAGCAAGACCAAAACTCGGGTTTACCCAGCTCTGCACGGTAACAACCCAGGAAAATACCTCCCATTAGTAAGAGGGAAGTAGCTGCAAAGAATACCAGGAGACATGCAAACCTCACCCTAAAAGCAAGCATGCCTGAACTGTTTAAAGCACTCTGCACTGAGTAGTACTACTTAAATACAAAAGAAATTATATTCTTCATTTAGTTTCAATCATTTATAATCATAACCAATGTAAAAACTCAGAAAATGCCTATCGTGTCCAATGTTAAAAAAGTAAACTCAACTAAAGCAGAAAACTAATGCATTTGCCATTTCAATCTATACCTTAAAAAATGTCAATACTATTATTTAAATTTTAAATATACATATTTATTATAGAACATTTTAGAAAATACTTTAATTTTATGTAAAAATTTTTTGCTTCTGTCAAATCACTGGATAGTTTTATTATTATTATTATTCTAAATCTTGTCCATGGCAAATATAAAGCATTCTGAAAGTAATGTTAAAATCAGAAAACAATGATTATTTAATATTGAGATTGCTAAATGAATTGAAGGGTTTTGGGGGGAAAGAAAAATAAATTCCAAAAACCTTCCTCTCTCTCATGCAACCACTTTAATAAGGGCATTATTATTATATTTCTTAGTAGTTACAGGGTTCAGTGGAGAATGGCTGAATTATTGTCTTAGGATGTTTCACTATAGCAACAGTAAAATAGGTTATGTCAGTCAGATCAAGGCCTTTACAGAAAAAAATAAGGATGGGATTTGGAATAAAACACTTCAAATAAGGAAGGTAGAAGTAAACGCATATCTAGGATGACAAGAGAGGGCTTGGAATAAAGGTGAGAGAGAGGTGGGTAATAAGAAATTTTTTTTTTTTAGGCACTTTTTTTTTTTAACATCTTTATTTGAGTATAACTGTTTTACAATAGTGTGTTAGTTTCTCCTTTACAACAAAGTGAATCAGTTATACATATACATATGTTCCCATATCTCTTCCCTCTTGTATCACCTTCCCTCCCACCCTCCCTATCCCACCCCTCTAGGTGGTCACAAAGCACAGAGGTGAACTCCCTGTGCTATGCGGGAGCTTGCCACTAGCTATCTAATTTACATTTGGTAGTGTGTATATATCCCTGCCACTCTCTCACTTTGTCACAGCTTACCCTTCCCCCTCCCCATATCCTCAAGTCCATGCTCTAGTAGGTCTGTGTTTTATTCCCATCCTACCACTAATCTCTTCATGACATTTTTTTTTTTTTTTAGATTCCATATATATGTGTTAGCATACGGTATTTGTTTTTCTCCTTCTGACTTACTTCACTCTGTATGACAGACTCCAGGTCTATCCACCTCATTACAAATAACTCAGTTTCATTTCTTTTTATGGCTGAGTAATATTCCATTGTATATATGTGCCACATCTTCTTTATCCATTCATCTGTTGATGGACACTTAGGTTGCTTCCATGTCCTGGCTATCGTAAATAGGGCTGCAATAAACATTTTGGTACATGACTCTTTTTGAATTATGGTTTTCTCAGGGTATATGCCCAGTAGTGGGATTGCTGGGTCGTATGGTAGTTCTATTTGTAGTTTTTTAAGGAACCTCCATACTGTTCTCCATAGTGGCTGTATCATTTTATATTCCCACCAGCAGTGCAAGAGTGTTCTCTTTTCTCCACACCCTCTCCAGCATTTATTGTTTCTAGAGTTTTTGATGATGGCCAATCTGGCCGGTGTGAGATGATATCTCATTGTAGTTTTGATTTGCATTTCTCTAATGATTAATGATGTTGAGCATTCTTTCATGTGTTTGTTGGCAATCTGTATATTTTCTTTGGAGAAATGTCTATTTAGTTCTTCTGCCCATTTTTGGATTGGGTTGTTTGTTTTTTTGTTATTGAGCTGCATGAGTTGCTTGTAAATTTTGGTGATTAATCCTTTGTCAGTTGCTTCATTTGCAACTATTTTCTCCCATTCTGAGGGTTGTCTTTTGGTCTTGTTTATGGTATCCTTTGCTGTGCAAAAGCTTTTAAGTTTCATTAGATCCCATTTGTTTATTTTTGTTTTTATTTCCATTTCTCTAGGAGATGGGTCAAAAAGGATCTTGCTGTGATTGATGTCATAGAGTGTTCTGCCTATGTTTTCCTCTAAGAGTTTGATAGTGTCTGGCCTTACATTTAGGTCTTTAACCCATTTTGAGTTTATTTTTGTGTATGGTGTTAGGGAGTGTTCTAATTTCATACTTCTGGTAATAAGAAATTACTGGAAAGAAGTTTCTATAACACTGTCAGTTCTCTCTGACAGTGAGAATTAAAGAAGAAAACCATGCTAGGAAAGAATATCTGAAAGAGCAGAGAAGGAATTCATGAATAAGATTTCAAACTAGCCTGGACAGTTCAAATGCTATATGCAGCAAAGTTAGGAAAAGCATTAATTCTTCAAGGAATTTAAAGAGCAGATTAGGAAAGTAGTACCATCTCATTTATAAAAAGAAGTTCTGGAATTTGTGGAATCAGATAGCCAAACACAAACATCAAATGCTGGCAAACTCTGTTTGTAGTTGGCATCCTTTGGCCCAGGGAATTGGTGGTCTTCTTCCTCTTCTGAATGTATAGCAACCACTTTCCCTGACCACTCTTAACCTCTTATGTGTTCTTCTTTACATATTTAACTCTCTTTGGACAGATTTCTAAAATCTCACCAACAGATTTGTAGATTGTAGATTCTAGGGGCAAAGGATGTGTCTCCTATTTCTGGACCATCAGCCTTTTTTGACGTAGAGGGAAATGGTGGTTGTTTGGTGTTATTGGTATCCCTTACAATGGATGATGGAGAACTTTGTGTCTTACTTGTAAAGGTATCTTTACAATTAAATGCTTGATGCTCAATAGATGTCCACTGACTGAACTTATTACTTAGATTGAATCTAGTTGAGAGATTTAAAAAAACTAAGGGGGAGAGAATAAAAGGACGTAGGTATGCGAATTGCACCAAACTCTTGGTAAAACTAATGTGATTAGATCATGATATGCTAAGTACTATATACATAGTGTCATCTTCTCATCCAAGTGAGTTAAAAATAGAGAGTGGGACTGCCTCTGGGTGTATACAAATTGGACTGAAAAGCAATGTAAGAAAATAAAATATAGTTGATAGGATTTTAAGATTAATATAGTTCTTTAAAAAACGGATTTAACAAAACATATCAATTACCACCAAGAGATGAAAGGGTAATAATTACTAATGTATTGCTAAGATTTCCTATGTCCATGATTTTGGCAAAGCCTCAAAATATTGTTTTCACATTTTTTAATCCATTCCTTTAACAAACATTTGCAGATCACTTTTTGCTGGGTACTAGGACTCATGCCAAGTACTTACATGTAAGCAAAGTAGACACAATCCCTACTTACTTGTTAAAGAGGGAGACAGATAAAGATAGTAATAAATTCTCAATTATTCACTCATGCAACAGCTATTCACCGAGAGCCTAATAATTGCCGCTACGGACCCCTGAAACACAGCCCTGAACAGAACAAATTCCTTGCTTTCATGGAACTTAAATTATAGTAAGAAAGAGATATCATTGATAAAAAGGTAAATATATGAAATGTTTTCAAATGCTATGAAGATAAATCAACAGGGCAGTGGAACAGGAAAGAGAATTCTGAGTGGTCTGGCATGAATTTATATAAGATGGTCTGGGAAACCCTCCCTGAAGGAAGGGAAAGAATGTTCCACCAGCCAGAGACGGTGATTATGATAGCACTAACAATCACTGACAAATACTGAGGCCTTGTTATATGCCAGGTACTGTTCTACACACTTCACATGTATTAACATGTTTACTCTTCATGACAGCCCTAAGAGGTAAATATCATGCCCAGGGACTTCCCTGGCAGTCCAGTCGTTAAGACTTCACCTTCCAATGCAAGGGGTGCGGGTTTGATTCCTGGCTGGGGAGCTAAGATCCCACATGCCTTGCAACCAAAAAACCAAAACATTAAAACAGAAGCAATATTGTAACAAATTCAATAAAGACTTTAAATATATATATACATCATGCCCATTTTACAGATGAAGAAGTGGAGGTGTAGAGAAGTCACATGATTAGTCAAGGTCCACAATTCACAATATGCAGAGCCACAACTGAACCCAGATAGACTAAGACGAAATTTCCTTTAAAAATAAGTAAACACAACGGAAATAATTACAAGCTTTGTTAAGTGGATAAATGTTCTGGGGGAAAAACAAAAACAAAAACAAACCTCTGAAAATAACAGGGAAACCACTTAAGATAAGGTCAAAGGGGAAGGCCTCTCTGAGGACACTACATTTTACCTGAGAACGAAAGGATGAAGCGGAAGTGCCGGGGCGGGGTTTTCCAGGAAGGGAGAAGGGCATGTGCTTATGTCCTATGGCCAGAAGGATCTGGGAAAACCAGGGAATCTGAAGCCCGAAGAATAAAGAGAAGCGACCTGAGAGAGGAGGGAGGAGAAATAGGCAGAAGCCATGCTACGTTGGCCTGATAGGAAGTGTGGACTTTAATATGTCATTAAGAAGCCATTTATTGGGGCTTTTATCTGGCTTTGTAAAAATATCACTTTGCTTCTTTGTGAGGAAGGAATTCGATTTTCATGGAGAGTTGATAGAAAGTGTGCTGCGTGGGGTGGTGGTGAAGTCTCCCATTTTCTTCCACTGTACAATACAAAGACAGATACGGAATCGGCAAATAGCTTCTATGGGTGTGTATAGATGCACACATAATAACTGAATCCTGGAGTCCAATATTTATTTATAAATAAATCAAAACTCTTTTTAGAAGAACTGCCTGGTTGTGCTGATTTTGTGCATGAGGTTGACCTCATGCAAGAGAGAGAGTCTGCTTGTGGATTTCTGAATCCTTGCCATGGTCAGATTTACTGAGTGAGGAGGGGAATGCTCTTTGTTCCTCGGGAACTTTATTCTTTAATATTTTGACCATTTTTCTAACTAGCCAACGTCCTTAGAATTCTAGTTATGGTTTGCTGGAGCTTCACATGTTAAAATGTCTTTTAGCCACAGGTTGTATTTCTAATTCTCTGTGAGAATAGGGTGTTGACAGAAGATCGTTCTCTAACAGTACAAACGAACTCCACCTCAAACTGTTTTCTCAGGAATGTTCAATGTTTTAGAGTACACTGTGGTTTTGAATTTAGGATCAAATTTGGAACTGAACAGCTTTCTGTTCGGTAAAGCAGAACTAAAATGTCACAGCTGTGAAGATGTGTGTCTTTTTTTTTTTTTTTTAAAGAAGAGAGAGTTGCCCTGTCATCAGCACCACCAAGTGGCCTGTGCAGATCTTACAAACCTCTCAAGATGTCACTTGATTACGAGGTTCCAACCAAAGACCTGACCAGTTTACATGGAGAATATCTATATTTCTTTAAATTTTTTATACAATTTTAAAGGTTACACTCTATTTACAGCTATCACAAAATACTGGCTCTACTCCCCGTGTTGTACAATGCAAGCATACCATTTGAGAGCCAATGACTCAGAATCCATTTGTTAGACTTCCTCAAAATTAAACCAATGAATAGAAATCATTGCTGGGGTTTGAAGTCCCAAATGTGGCACTAAGGAGTGCTGTTTGGTCACTCACTGTACTATCAGAAGTAGGTACAATGATGGAAGGGGACTGAAAATGACCCCGACACTTTGGAAGGGCTCTCATCCCACTATTGATGCAGGGTGGCCCCCTTCACACAGATGTAGAAACACATCCATGTCGGTTCCTGGGACATAACCCACCTGCGCTGAGCAACTTTAACCTAGCAACAGGAGGGAGATAAATTGCGAGTTCTTGGTTTCACATTATAATGTTTCTCATCCCAAATGTGGATGCACATAAGGTTTAAACATTTTTCACCTGACAATTGTCTGATGTTTTTTTTCTTTTTAACTATCCAAAATCCAGGTTTGGACGCACTAAAAAATGTAGCCTCTGCCCTGGAGAAGATGATACTCAAGGAACAATACAATACTGTCATCCCCTTCTCTGGTTACAGATATAAACTGTGTCTGTTCTGTGGGGAGGAGGGGTGGGGCACTCTGGGTGGCTTTAGGTGAAGAGTGTTGACTAGAAAGCAACACCTCAAAGACTATCTCCTAGAAAAGAGAACCCTCTTGCACTGTTGGTGGGAATGTAAAATTGATACAGCCACTATGGAGAACAGGATGGAGGTTCCTTAAAAAACTACAAATAGAACTACCATACGACCCAGCAATCCCACTGCTGGGCATAGACCCTAAGAAAACCATAATTCAAAAAGAGACATGTACCAAAATGTTCATTGCAGCTCTATTTACAGTAGCTAGGACATGGAAGCAACCTAAGTGTCCATCGATGAATGAATGGATAAAGAAGATGTGGCACATATATACAATGGAATATTACTCAGCCATAAAAAGAAACAAAATTGAGTTATTTGTGGTGAGGTGGATGGACCTAGAATCTGTGAAGTAGGTCAGAAAGAGAAAAACAAATACAGTATGTTAACACATATATATGGAATCTAAAAAAAAAGAAAAAATCGTTCTGACGAACCTAGGGGCAGGATAGGGATAAAGACGCAGATGTAGAGAATGGACTTGAGGACACAGGGAGGGGGAAGGGGAAGCTGGGATGAACTGAGAGAGTGGCATGGACATATATATACTACCAAATGTAAAATAGCTAGCTAGTCGGAAGCAGCCGAATAGCACAGGGAGATCAGCTAGGTGGTTTGTGACCACCTAGAGGGGTGGGATAGGGAGGGTGGGAGACGCAAGTGGGAGGAGATATGGGGATATATGTATACGTATAGCTGATTCACTTTGTTATACAGCGGCTACTAATACAAGGTTGTAAAGCAAGAATACTCCAATAAAGATGTAAATTTTTTTTTAAAAGACTGTCTCCTAGGGCCTCAAATCCTCAGCCCCTTCCATTCACACCTCATTTCCATTTTGATGGACAAAATTAAAACAAATTTGAATGGGTCAGGATTTATTCAATATTTAGGAATTTTAATTTAGGGTCAAAGAATGTGGTCTGGAAATCACTTCTGTAAGTCATCAACAAAAGATTAAGATTTCATGAACCAATTAAAAACAAATGTCATTATAGTCGAAGAAAGCATGTCACAACACACCTGCACCATATTTAAGGGTCTGAAGTATTGCTGTTATTAAGAAAAATACATATATATACATATATATGTATAGGTCCATATAAACATGTTTCTAAATAGACAGTGATTAAAAGTTCCCTAAGGCTGCTATAAGGAGTTAGAGGCCTAACAAGTGCCTGGTTTGCCTGAGGACACAGAGGAAGAAGCAGACTCCTGACACCACCTTTACATTCGTGTGGTATGCTGCAGTTTACAGGATGCTTTCAGCTCCTTTGTCCCTTTCATTTGAGCCTTACAAAAAAGAGTGAGGCATCACCCCACTCAGAGTTAAAGGGACTGTGATTCAGAGAAGATAAATGTTTTGTTAGTGGCTGAAAGCTGTTGGGCTAGAAACAGGCTGGGCTTGTTTCACTCTGCAACAATCTGCAGTGACTTATCATTTTCAAAACACTGTAGTGTTTCATTTATTTCTCCCAGGACTGTGGCAAGATGGGTAAAGTGGACATCATTCCTAAATAATAAGTAAAATAACTGGCATTAAAGAGGGGAAGTGTTTTGCCCAAGGTCAGGCAAAGCTAGAGCTGGGAAGAGAACCAAACCTCCTGGATTCTAACCCAGTTTCCTTCCTACGGTCCTCCACTGCCACCTTCTACATTCAAATAATCATCTACTAGAAGAATCCAAACTGGAGGCTAAGAGCCTCAAATAAATGGGAAACGATATTTGGATGAAATTTTTCCAAAGAAAAAGTGGGCCCAGAAAAGGAGATTATTTACATCAGGAGTTGTTATTTACATACCGTCACCAGAAGGAACAAAAGAGGCATAAAATACACAAAAGTCATACTTTAAAGAAACATTTCTAGGAGGAGTTGTGAGTTAGAAGATGCGAAATAAGAGAGAAGCAGGGAGGTCTGAAATTCTATCAGTGAATTTAGACCTCAATTGCTACATGTCATTTTAATCACAAATACTGACCTGAGACAAATACCCTGATCTATAAAAAAGGCAACTTGCCCGGAGAATTTAAGTTTAGTAGCAAAAGGATTCAAAAGAGTTGGAAATTTCAGAACTCCATCTTCCAGTGTGATGGATAATTAGGTTTGAAAGTTACATTTGTACTTTCATGTAAGGCAAAGTAGGCTGATAACAGGCAGCCCTGGACAGTGGAAAGACCCTCTTAGGAAACTCACCATGAGACCCCGGGCTACATAGCCCTTTCAGAAACAGGATCAGACATCTCTGCTCTGTCGCCCTGTAGTTAGTCAAGGACGCTCCACCTCAGTTTCCTCAGGTGTAAAATGGTGTGACCAATGAGCATAGTAATGGTGACCCCATTTAAACCACCCAAACACGTCCCCTGAATTCTCTCCATCCCTCTGCACACAACCCCATTATGTAGGTGCCATGCTTATTCCCATCTGACTAAATCAAAGCCTAGAGACCAGAGGCACCACTGGCCTGATTCCAAAGATCACTCTCTTCACCTGCCTTATTCGAAATGAAATGTTTTTTCATGGTAAAACAATAAACTGGCATTCTGGTTTTACCTATGAGTCTTTCACAAGCCTTGCTTATGAATCAGTCCCTTCAGATCCAGCTCTGAGGATATCAAATTTCTTTTTTTTTTTTTCTTTTTTTTTTTTTTTTGTGGTACGCGGGACTCTCACTGTTGCGGCCTCTCCCATTGCGGAGCACAGGCTCCGGACGCGCAGGCTCAGCAGCCATGGCTCACGGGCCCAGCCGCTCTGCGGCATGCGGGATCTTCCCGGACCGGGGCACGAACCCATGTCCCCTGCATCGGCAGGCGCACTCTCAACCACTGCGCCACCAGGGAAGCCCGATATCAAATTTCTAATGCTTCAAAGCTCCACATGGGATCCCAAACTATGGTATCAGTGAAGCTATTGTGTAATTGGCGGGGAAGCCAGTCATTGGAGGCAACCCTCTAGGCCTACTTCCAGGAGAAATTTCGGCATCCTCCATCATACTGCCATCGCCTTTTATAAACTGTAATGGGATGGGGAAAAGTGGTGGGATTCAAGCTGAATTCCCATTCCCAGGCGGGGTGGGTTAGAAGCCACATTTATCATACAGTAACTGCTAGGGTGAAGAGAGTCAGCACCTTGAACTTACACTCTGATTAAGTATCCTTGAGACCTCAGATGAGATAGTAGGAAGGATAGGCACTGAAAGATTCATTTACCAGAAATGGAAATTTGAACTCAGCTTTGGGAGAGACCCATACTACCATACTGTATTCTGTGTTGCTCAGAGAAGTGGATCTTAGGTGAAGAAAGCAAGACAAAGGCTGGTTTTTACAACAAGGCATACTCAGACCACCAGCTCCCATTTGCTTGCAATGGACAAGGATTTAGAGACCAAACAAGTCCCCTCCCATTTTTCCTATTAGAGGAGAGATAAAGGAAACTTTTGCATGCCCAGGCTGGGGTTAAGTAGAGGGAGGTGTGGGGAGGACAAATGTGACCAAGTGAAATGAAAGGTGGTGTGTGTGTGTGTGTGTGTGTATTAAAAAAGCACTTATACGGCTAGAAGTCCTGTAGCTCTGGGGAGTCAAGGTGGGGTCATATATAAGCAGAAACAAAAATTAGTCCTTCACAAGAGAAACACTTTGAACCTATAAGATATTTCAGGTAAAACACATTTCCTAATACTCCCTAGGCAAATATTTAAAACAAACAGCGGGAAAAAAGACGTGTTTTAATTTCCCTTGTGTAGATAACACTCCAGCCCACTTCTCCAAGGCAGTGGCTGTAGAAAGGTCTAGTTGAACGCCTATGGAATGCCATATGACTTGTATAATTTGACTCCTCTCTTCAGGGCTTGAGGGCTTGGGCTATCTAGTTTTAAAAAAAGGGAAATGATTTGCTTCCGAAACCAACCCTCCTTCCAAAGGTAACTTCTGAGACCCATGAGGAAGCTGAACTAGAGCAAGGCACTTTGCCTCCTGCAGGATGACCTGTTAAATATTAATGAATTCACAAGGTATAAAGAACTCCTGGGGTGGCCTAATTGCTTTCAGAACTGCTTAATTCCTGTGAGTAAGCCGCTTCTTTGATTTTGCCAAACAGTACTTACTCTGGGTTCAACCCTTCATGGCTCACTTCCAAAATGTGAGCATTAAAAGGCAAAAATTTTGTCTACAACCACAGTCTGGCAAATAAGGCACTAAAAGAAACCTCAGAAATGGAATTACATTCACTTGCCTAAACTCTTCCACTTAATGCTTTAAAGACTAAAACCCCTTGGTCTAAGTGATCTAGTTTTGCCTTACTATGACTCTGTGGTAGACCAAATAACAACTCCCCCAAAGATGGCCACCACTTAATCCCCAGAACCCATGGGTGTCATCTTATGTGGCAATAGGGACTTTGCATATATGATTAAGTCAAGGATCTTGAGACAGGGAGAGTGTCCTGGATGATCCAGGTGGGGCTAATGTAAAGACCAGGGTCCTTACAAGAGGAACCCAGGCAAATCAGGTAGAGAAGAAGGCACGTTGATGATGAAAGCAGAGATCAGAGTGATGGATGTGGCCTCGAGCCAGTGAATCCGGCAGTCCCTAGAAGCCAGAAGAGCCGAAGGACAGATTCTCCCTGGAGCCTCCCAAAGGAACCAGGCCTTCCAACACCTTGATTTTGACTCTCAAAAACCCATCTCAGACTTCTGACCTCCAGAACTGTAAGATAAGAAATCTGTGTGGTTTAAAACCATTAAGAGTATGGCAACTGGCTACACAACGACAAGAACACTAAACCAGACCCACTTGTAAACATCTGAAAAGTTTGAAACATTATAGTAAACAGCCCATGAAACACCCTCAGTCTCTTTTTGAGCAGAAAGCACAGTCAGTTCCTCAGGTCAAGTGTTTTTCATCTTGGGGACTGGTGAACAAGTGAGGAATTGAGAAGCTCATGGTATAAAAATTTGCCTCTATATTTTGGACAAGTGTGACAACCTGGTCCCTAGAATTTGGTGTCCACTGGCCTAGCCACAACTGATGGGACCACCTGTAGTTACACAAAAGGAGGCCCAAGGCTACGAGGAAGACTGGGGTGAGGAGTCTACCCAGTGAGATGCTCCAGGATGCATGGTGACCAAGTAAAGGATTCAGATTCTCTCCCTGGGAGTTTTGAGTGCAAGACACCAAGAAAGCAGTAAAAGGAAAAGGAAAAGAACAGGAGTGGAAAAACAGAGAGAAAGGGAACAAGGAGAGAAAAGGTGAGGGACAAAAAGGACAGAGTGAGTAGAAGAGGCAGCAGTGGACGCCAAACTCCAGGGACCAGATTGTCACACTTCACCATAGTTTCCAGTGCCTGCAATGGCCCTCTGTGGGGAAGGGCTGGGGCCCTCAAATAACGGTTGAATGGATGAACAGTAGTAAACTGCATCCCAGTTCTTCAGGAGAACGGGAATGCTGCTGAGCTTGGCTCTTGGGCTTCCTTCTTTCCCCATGTAGCCTTGCAATTACCACACCCTACCTGAGATGACCTGGGTAGGTTCTGTCCTTTACAACCGTAAAGAGCCTAATCACAGTTCTCTCTGCCCTAGTCTCATCCTTTGAAAAGATCACTGAGGGCAAAGGACTTGACATTTCTTCACAGAAAATATACAAATGGCCAAAAAGCACTTGAAAAGTTGCTCAATGTCATTAGAAAAATGCAAAATCAAAACTAGAATGAGATATTACTTCACACCCATTAGGACAGCTATACTCAAAAAAGTGTTAGTGAAGATGTAGTGAAATTGGAACCCTCCTACACTGCTGGTGGAATGTAAAATGGCACAACCATCACAGAAAACAGTTTGGTGGTTCTTCAGTACGTTAAAGAGAATTACAATATGATCCAGCAATTCCACTTCCAGGTATGTAAACAAAAGAACCTAAAAAACAGACTTTCAAACAATAACTTATACATGAACACTTACAGTGGCACTATTCACAATAACTAAAAGGTAGAAACAACACAAATGTCCATCAGTGGATGAATACGAAAACAAATTTTGGTCTATATGTACAATGGAATATTATTAATCGATAAAAATGAAGAACTGATACATGCCACAACATGGTGAACCTAGAATACATTATGATAAGTGAAAGGAGCCAGCCACCAAAGGCTACATGTTGTCTGATTCCGTTTGTACGAAATTCCCATAGTAGGCAAGTCCACACAGACAGAACGCAGATTAGTGGTTGTTAGAGGTTGTGGAGAAATGGGAGTAACTGCTCAATGGGTACCGAGTTTTCTTTGGGGGTGATGAAAATATTCTGGAACTCAATAGTGGGGATGGTTACATGACATTGTGAATGTACTAAATGCTGTGGAAGTGTACATTTTAAAAGAGTTACAATGATGAATGTCACGTGAATTTTACAATAAAGATTATTGGACAATGTATTTCATGTAACATTCATTTATTTGCCATATTTTATAGATATTCACTTCAACTTATGGTTATGCTGGCAGACACCCCAAATCTTGCTCTGGCTCCAAGTGGCTTTGGGCCTCAGGTTATTCATTCACTATCAAGGGTCCAGTCTACGATGTATAACACAAACGTCTATACGATTCCTCAGAGTCAGACCCAGGACTCCTACCACATGGGCTTCTGTTGTCAGCCTAAAATCTGTTGTCGACGTACAGTTTGTTTTGTAAAAAAGGGTAGAAAGCTAATCAATGGCATCTGGCCAGAGTAATCTGGTCCTGGACTAGCCTCTGAGTGAGCAGGAAAAGTCATACAAAATTGAGGTTCACACAGACCTTTTATTTCTAATTTTAATATGAGATCAAGATACCTTAAAATAAAGAAATTGATCACATAGGGGAAGAAAAATCATTTTCCCTCTATCGTTCTAGGTTCTTATCTGAGACACCCCCCACCCCCCGACCTCCAATAAAAGACAGATTAACAGGAGAAAAACAACAGAAGTTTAATAACATATATGCCTCCTGGATGCATGGGAGAGACCCAGAAAAACAGAGCAACTCCCAGAAACGGCCCAAGCCATCACCTTACGTACCTTCTCCAACTAAAGGCTAAAGAAAGATATATGGTTGGGGACAGGGAGGCCAGTTATGGGAGGTTACCATGACAAGCACAATCGACAAGGGTTAGGGGTCAGGCAGATCTAAGTCTGTGCCTTCTCCATAGAGAAGAGTTTCTGGAGATATAGTCACTCTCCTCTTCCAGGTACCGAGAAGGAGACACCCTTATAAACGTAAACGTCTCTTACAAAAGGGTAATTTCTACTTGGTTTTCATAGCTTCTCCCTTGTCTGTTGTTTCTTAAAAGTAACCAGGCTAAAATAATCCTTGTGCTAAGGAGGCAAACTTGGGGGTGGTAAATTCTGCCCCCGCTTCAATCCCTTGGTAATAAAAGTCAGTCACTGAGTGGACTAAGAAGTTAATGATGACACCATTAGAGAATCATTTTCTTACAGACAGTGACTGATACTTCAAAAAAATGTTATAGGTATATGTTATCAAGCTCTTCAATAAAATTAAATTTCCCAAGTGAAGAAAATGACAGATTGGCCTACCCTTGTTGAAAAAGATGCAAAAGAAGACGGAATTACATTTCTTGCTTTGCAAAATATTCCAGAAGTGTTTTTTGATCAGCAGATGGCGCTGTCAACATATTACTTTCACTGAAATTAAAAAGGGGACAATGGCCACTTTCTTTAATCCCTTTATTATACAGGAAATTTGGAATAAGTTGTTAATTTCTTGTCAGTGTCATGCTTGTTATTAATTTCTTGTCAGTGTCATGCTTGGAATAATTTTTTGTCATTGTCATGCTTTATCACTCCTGGTATTAGCAAGCTACCTCCAAAGTTCTAAAATCCTAAGAAATTTAGTTAAATTGATACACAGAAAGGGCCTTTAAAACATTATCTTTATTCGTAGTAGTATTAACTAACATGGATTGGGTATTTTCTACGGGGTAGGCACTTTAGTGGGTCTTCACATAAGTTTCTTACTTAATCTTAACAAACTGAAAGTGTGTTATTTCCATTTTAAAAAGGAGAAAACTGAGGCTTAGGTAAGTTACATTCTTTGCCCAAGGCACACACTGCTTGTAAGAGATAGAAACAGGGTTCAAAGTGAGGTCTCACCCTTTCAAAGTGCGTGTCCTTAAGCACGTTGCCCCCACGTCACACATAGTGTCACAGTGCTATAAGTATTGCCAACACTGTGGAAAAGACATCTCAAAGACAGGCTTACTAGATGAATATACAGTCAGGTCATCTTAAACCACCCAACACACAAATGACCCTAATTCAAACCATTTAAAAAGCTAATTTAACTCCTAAATCCCGCTTGTATCCAGAATCCATTCAAAGCTTAAAACAAGTCTGACCCCATTTCTGTTTTGAGAAAATAAAGAATGAAAAGTGATATCCCGCTGAGTCAAAAGGAACAAAGACCTTGAACAGCATTCAAAATAAAAGGCAACCTGAAAGAGAAATAATGCAAACTCCACTGAGTGTGTGAGCAGAAAGGAACCGAGTTAATGAGACAGTCTCTCCAGTACTGAAGAAAAGAGAAAGAAGTAGGTTGTTTGCATACTTAAAATTTGACCTTTTCATGATCAGATACTTTTCTGAACTGCGAAAGGGAAAAACCAGTAATTTGCCTGTTGTGACACTACTGAGTACCAGTTTAGGTAATGCCAAAGTTAAAGAAAAAGCAAGCGAGGGACAGGCATATGGATTCTACGTTTTTCTAATAGACAAATGCGATTATAAAGGTTATCTGATAAAAATAAATTCAACACAGCAAGAGTTTATCCTTCAATCTAAAAAAAATTGTTAGTCATGTCTGAAGTGAAGATAAATGGGGGACTTACACGCTAGTACTCCATAGCCCATTCAGTCACTTAATGCCATCACCTCTCGGGACAAGAAAGGACACTCCAGGGTCATGAACACTATTTTAATAAATTGAGTAAGGTTTTCTCACCAGGCGCCTGGGATGGACCCTAGTGAACTAGACCAGAGCCTGTTGTTTCTCTCATTTCCCTGTTACAACACAAAAACCAAACACTCCCTTTATCAGAAGCTGTGCCTAAACACTGGCTCTTTACATATACCTTTTCAGGAGCAAATCAGGACAGATCTGAGATGTGAGAAAACTCTCTTGGGCTTCTCCAGGACAGTAAGGCACTTCTATGCCTGACAGATCACACAAATTGCTTGGGTGGAACTCAGGGCTCCCGGAAAGCCCGGCACACAGAAGCACAGCTTCTGATTTATTCAGCCCTCACACTGTCCTCCCCACGCCAGCCTCAGAGCCCAGCAGTTTTCTTCCTTTGGATACTATTTCTGGTATGTTGACCAAGCATAAATCAGGCCGTATTCAAAACACAACTGTATTTTGGGCTCCTTTCACACTTTAACATGTAGTCAGTGGGGATAACCCTTCTTTGCTCCTGGAAAACCAGCAGGTCCCGTGCCCTTTCTGCTCACTCTTAGGTGATACGCAGTTCTGCATATACACTGGACGTTGCCTACAGACTCATTTCAAAAATTAAACTTTGAATTCAAAATATTAATCAAAACTCTTTTGATTAAACATCACAGTCTTCGCCCTTCCCCTGGTTTAGGCTAGCTTCAGGAGAAGCCTACAATGGGGGGAAAAAGCACCGCTGGATTCTCTTTCTCCCTCAGGCACATCTCTCCTTCCTGTCTCCTCGCTAGTTTCTTCTTCCTTCTGAGACCGGTAAACATGTGGGAGGGGGAAATATGCAGACAAGATGAGGCAGGGCCAAGTACAGAAAACGGTTGGGAAATATTTCACTTGAACTGGGACTATTTTAAGCTGGCTTCCCACACTCCGGGTCTGGCAGAAGTTCAGGGCTAACTCTCTTGCAGGGACACGGATGTAGGCTCTTCAGAGGGGCTTCTCACTGGAGACTTCTCTGAAGTTCCCTCGACTAAGGCAGGTGCTTCTCCAGGCTGGGCTGTCACTCCCAACTCCTTCCTCGACCCTGAAGTGTTGGGTTTTTCTCCCCATGCACTGCTGTTTCCCTGCAGGCAGCTCTCTTTGAACACAAGATGTCCCCGTCGGTAAAGCCCACATCTAGACCACAAGAAACAACTATGCACCCCATGTCCTTCCAGCAGAGCCTGGGGTGAGGCTGAGTCTATTGCAGCTGCAGGTTCATCGTCAGCACAGAGACCCCATCCAAATACTTTATATTCATGAAGATACCAGGATTCCAGAATCACAGAGCAGATTCTGGCTTCTTCTGTACCCACAGCCTATGGTATATATTACATCATACATTTTAACATTTTGTGACAATGCTTTGGGAAATCTTTTAACCAGTTCTACAATTCTTCATAGTAAATAGTCTTGGCTTCTCAGAAATTGTTGGAGCAACGTAGTGGATACTGAAACTACTCTGGCTTTCGGACTCATAATTTTTATTTACTTCATGACACAAGTCAGCATCACCAGAGTAATAAAGGAAACATCTTAATTTCAGCTCAGACAGTAATATTTACCAAAGTTAACATAGTTTAAACCCTGTTCTACTTTACAGTATCTTTCATAGACATCTTTCCCCAATAACTTAGATCCTAAATAATCAGAACCTTAAAACAGAGACTTTGAGAATTACTGTACCCCAGGAGTATCTTCTGGTGATTATGGAGCCCTTGAAATGCTAATGCAAATAGCAAAAGGCAATGAACACTTGAGAAAAGCTGAGTGGATCTAGGCACCCCAGTTTTCTTGATGATGGAGATGCTGTTCAGAGCTAGAGGGCTTCTCCCCAACATCAAAAGAGGCTGTGATCATGGAACAATGTGTGCATGGGGATGGAACAGAGGAGTGCTGGCACTCATAAAGTATATTTAATCTAGAAACAGAGTAACAAGTCAACTACACATAATGGAAGAGAGTCACTGTTGTCCTAGAGAAATGATTAGAGAGAAAACAGAAAGGAAAAAGGAAGAAACACTAGGTTTTTCATTTTTGCTACTTCAGCAATAAACCTTAGTTTTCACAGTTTCCCATTTGTAAACTCAAATGAACTTGAACTTGGAGAAATCTATCAAGAGATAACTGATACTGTCTTGATTACTGTAGCTTTGTAGTATAGTCTGAAGTCAGGGAGTTTGATTCCTCCAGCTCCGTTTTTCTTTCTCAAGATTGCCTTAGCTATTTGGGGTCATTTGTGTTTCCATACAAATTGTGAAATTTTTTGTTCTAGTTCTGTGAAAGATGCCATTGGTAATTTGATAGGGATTGCCCTGAATCTGTAGATTGCTCTGGGTAGTGCAGTCATTTTCACAATGTTGATTCTTCCAATCCAAGAACATGGTATATCTCTTGATCTGTTTGTATCATCTTTGATTTCTTTCATCAGTGTCTTATAGTTCTCTGCATACAGGTCTTTTGCTTCCTTAGGTAGGTTTATTCCTAGGTATTTTATTCTTTTTGTTGCAGTGGTAAATGCGAGTGTTTCCTTAATTTCTCTTTCTGATTTTTCATTGTTAGTGTATAGGAATGCAAGAGATTTCTGTGCATTAATTTTTTATCCTGCTACTTTACCAAATTCATTGATCAGCTCTAGTAGTTTTCTGGGGGCATCTTTAGGATTTTCTATGTATAGTATCATGTCATCTACAGTGTATGGTATTGGCACAAAAACAGAAATATAGATCAGTGGAACTGGGTAGAAAGCCCAGAGATAAACCCATGCACATATGGTTACCTTATCTTTGACAAAAGAGGCAAGAATATACAATGGAGAAAAGACAGCCTCTTCCATAAGTGGTGCTGGGAAAACTGGACAGCTACATGTAAAAGAACAAAATTAGAACACTTCCTAACACCATACACAAAAATAAATTCTAAATGGATCAAAGACCTAAATGTAAGGGCAGACACTATAAAACTCTTGGAGGAAAAAATAGGCAGAACATTCTATGACATAAATCACAGCAAGATCCTTTTTGACCCACCTCCTAGAGTAATGGAAATAAAATCAAAAATAAACAAATGGAACCTAATGAAACTTAAAATCTTTTGCACAGAAAGGAAACCATAAACAAGACGAAAAGACAACGCTCAGAATGGGAGAAAATATTTGCAAATGAAACAACAGACAAAGGATTAATCTCTAAAATATACAAGCAACTCATGCAGCTCAATAACAAAACAACAAACCACACAATCCAAAAATGGGTGGAAGACCTAAATAGACATTTCTCCAAAGTAGACATACAGATTGCCAACAAATACATGAAAAGGGCTTCCCTGGTAGCGCAGTGGTTGAGAGTCCGCCTGCCGATGCAGGGGACAGGGGTTCGTGTCCCGGTCTGGGAAGATCTCACATGCCACAGAGTGCCTAGGCCCACAAGCCATGGCCGCTGAGCCTGCGTGTCCGGAGCCTGTGCTCCGCAATGGGGGAGGCCACAACAGTGAGAGGCCCACGTACCGCCAAAAAAAAAAAAAAAAAGAAAACACCACACATGAAAAGATGCTCAACATCACTAATCATTAGAGAAATGCAAATCAAAACCACATTGAGGTATCACCTGACACTGGTCAGAATGGCCATCCTCAAAAAATATACAAACAATAAATGCTGGAGACGGTGTGGAGAAAAGGGAACTCTCTTGTACTGTTGGTGGGAATGTAAATTGATAGAGCCACTCTGGAGAACAGTATGGAGATTCCTTGAAAAACTGAAAACAGAACTACCATATGACTCAGCAATCTCACTACTGGGCATACACCCAGAGAAAACCATAATTCTAAAAGATACATGTACCACAATGTTCACTGAAGCACTATTTACAACAGCCAGGACATGGAAGCAACCTAAATGTCCATCTACAGATGAATGGATAAAGAAGATGTGGCACACATATACAATGGAATATTAGCCATAAAAAGTAACGAAATTGAGTTATTTGTAATGAGGTGGATGGACCCAGAGTCTGTCATACAGAGTGAAGTAAGTCAGGAAGAGAAAAACAAATACCAGATGCTAATGCACATATATGGAATCTGAAAAAACGGTACTGATGAAGCTATTGGCAGGGCAGGAATAAAGATGCAGATGTAGAGAATGGACTTGAAGACATGGGGGAAGGGGAAGCTGGGAAGAAGTGAGAGAGTAGCATTGACATATATTCACTACCACATGTAAAATGGATGGCTAGTGGGAAGCTGCTGCATAGCACAGGGAGATCAGTTCGATGCTTTGTGACAACCCAAAGAGGTGGGATAGGGAGGGTGGGAGGGAGGCTCAAGAGGGAGGGGATATGGGGATATATGTATACATATAGCTGATTCACTTTGTTATATACAGCAGAAACTAACACAACATTGTGAAGCAATTATACTCCAATAAAGATATAAAAGAGAGAGAGAGAGAGAGATAAGTGATAGATTCAATACAATCCCTGTCAAAATACCAATGATATTTTTCACAGAACTAAAACAAATAATTTTAAAATCTGTATGGAAACACAGAAGACCCTGAATAGCCAAAACAATCTTGAGAAAGAAGAACAGAGCTGGAAGAACCATAATTCCTGAGTTTAGACTATCCTACAAAGCTACAGTAATCAAAACAGTATGCTACTGGCACAAAAACAGACATATAGATCAATGAAACAGAATAGAGAGCCCAGAAGGAAACCCATGATTAATCTATAACAAAGGAGGCAAGAAAATACAATGGAGAAAAGACAGTCTCTTTAACAAGTGGTGCTGGGAAAACTGGACAGCTACATGTAAAAGAATTAAATTAGAACATTCTCTAACACCATGTACAAAAATGAACTCAAAATGGATTAAAGACCTAAATGTAAGATTGGGTACTATAAAACTCCTGGAAGAAAACATAGGCAGAACACTCTGACATAAATCATAGTATTGTTTTAGATCTGTCTCCTAAAGCAAAGGAAAGTAAAGGAAAAATAAAGAAATCGAACCTAATTAAATTTAATAGTTTTGCACAGCAAAGAAAACTATTGACAAAACAAAAAGACAACCTACTGAATGGGAGAAAATATTTGCAAATGATATGACCGATAAGGGGTTAATATCCAAAATATAAAAACAGCTCATACAACTACATCAAAAAACCAAACAACTCAATTTAAAAAATGGGCAGAAAACCTAAATACACATTTTTCAAAGAAGATACACAGACGGCCAATAGGCACATGAAAAGATGCTCAACATCATTAATCATCAGAGTAATGTAAATAAAACCGCAAGATATCACCTCACATCTGTCAGAATGGCTATCATCAAAAAGAACAGAGAGACGGCCCAGACGTGTGCTCGGGGAGCGGGGCGGGCCTGAGGCTGTGCGGTGGGTGGGTGGCCTCGGCCACCCGGTAATTGCTTCTCTTCCCGGCTTCTTGTCCGCAGAGGGAGCAGTATGTCCACGGAAATCCCTGAGGCAGCCTCCGCGGAGGAGTAGAAGGAAACGGAAGACAAAGTGACTAGTCCAGAGAAAGCTGAAGAAGCAAAATTAAAAGCAAGGTATCCTCATCTGGGACAAAAGCCTGGAGGTTCAAAATTTTTAAGGAAACGATTGCAGAAAGGGCAAAAATATTTTGATTCTGGGGATTACAACATGGCTAAAGCAAAAATGAAGAACAAGCAACTTCCTACTGCAGCTCCGGATAAGACAGAGGTCACTGGTGACCACATTCCCACTCCACAGGACCTTCCTCAACGGAAACCATCTCTTGTTGCTAGCAAGCTGGCTGGCTGATTAAAAGAGCTGAACTGCATGAATCTTCTAATTCCCATTATTTCTCCTTAATATGTTACTTCTCCACTTTTTATTTCCTTTCACTCACTAAGTCATTTGAGAGTTATGGCTTTGCAGGTAGTGGTAGTGTGTGTGTAAGGGAATGTACATGTGTAGAGCTTTGATTAGTTTAACAGTGCACTAATGAAAAGAACATGTTAGAGCAATGTAAAGTAATCTACTTGAAAATAATTGTATATATTACCTGACTCTGAGGGTAGGGCTTGTTCCAACAAGTAACAAGCAAGTTTTACAATTTTAATGTTTTGGCTTTCTTTAATTCATCTTAATTATAGCTTTGTATGTTACTCTTATTTAATGTAACCTCTATTGTATTGATTTCTCCTGTATTTTCCTTTGGGATTTTGTAAAACAGAAGTTTATGACCACAAGTTAGAAGAAAGGTCACATATTTCAAACACAAATAAATGGGGCTTCAGAAGATTTGTATCCTGTGCTTCAACTTGAATGGCCTTAAATCTGTTTCAGCTTTAACAATAGAATTTTACTTGGGCAATATCTGCCCATTCTGGTGTAACTTATGTGACTCTAGTGCTTAACAGCTGCTGTTGAAGCTAGTATTCTTATTCCGCTCTGTAGTGTTAGAATACCATTTGTTGTTGAAGATGTGAATGAAGTGTGCATGTGCATCAACTGTTGAATTCACTTTTGTGCCATTTTTGTAAATACAGTAGTTTTGCACAACCTCTCAAAAAAAAAAAAGAACAAGAAAAACAAATGTTGGTGAGGATGCAGAGAAAAGGGAACCCTCATACACTGTTGGTGGGAATATAAATTCATGCAGCCACTGTGGAAAGCAGTATGGAGACTTATCAAAAAATTAAAAAATGAACTACCATATGACCTAGCAATTCCACTCCTGGGTATATATCCCAAAACAAAAACAAAAACACTAATTTGAAAAAATATATGCATGTCAATGTTCATAGCAGCATTATTTAAAATTGCCAAGATATGAAAACAAACTAAGTGTCCATCAACAGATGAATGGATAAAGAAGATGTGCTATATATATACTACAGAGCTGTTAGGCATAAGGAAGGAATATTATGAAGAATCATATATCAATAAATTTGATGTAAATGATGTGGTCAAATTCCTTGAAATACACAAATAACAATGACTAACTCAAGAAACAGAAAACCTGAGTAACATGATATCAATTTAACAAAACTGAATTCATAATTTAAAACTTTACATTCCACTTCTGGAAATACAGAATTAGAAATACTCTTTCCTATTATTTCCACTAAGCACAACTAAAAACTCTGGATATCATACACAAAATGAAGATAAGATGACCCTGAAAGATGAAGAGATGAAAGCAGACAAGCTAAGGAACTCAGGCCATGAGAAATGACATGGTAATAAGAAGTTTCCTGGATTTTCTTTTTGCCTGTTATATACCAAACTTACTGCCAAAGAAGCCAGCAAGCCAAAAATACCAAAAGGTACAGAGCAAAAAGAATCCCAACAAAAGCCAGCTCACTCTAGGCAAAAACAATAAAGGGGAAACCTGGCTATAGAGAAAAAAAAAAAATGTTTAGACAATATCCACTTTACTCCAGCCAAACATCACAGAAAAAAAAAAAAAAAAAAAAACCACAAAAGACTTACCAGCAGAAGTTGAGTGAAGAACTAAACCATGCCAGGTTGGAAAGAGGTACCTCACCTCATCTATTACAGTGATGTCAGAGAAAGCCAAGAAGGGACCTGGATTTTGATATCCATGAAATGATAATGAGGCCCACTCTTATAGTGTTGGTGGATATCACACAGAGAGCATGGACCTCCCTACCCACCAGGTGCTAACAAACTACTCCTCCCATTCCCTGTGTGGTTAGTGTCAGAGGCCCAGAGATAGACATTCACTATCACCCAGTGGTAATGAGGCCATCTCCCCTGATGCATAAATGGAAGCCACATGCGGGGAAGTAACAAAGCCCTCCTACTCTTCCCAGGCAGAATGGCATTAGTGAAGGCATTGTGGGGAGGTGGTATTCTCAACTCAGTTGTCATCTGGGGAAATTGGACTTCCATCTTTCCCTGGAAATAATGGGTATTATTCCTCAACTCCTGCCCCTATCAGAATGCAGTCAGAGGAGAACAGCTAAAACACAAAATTTAATATGGTGGAGATTCTCATAAAATACCAAATATGTCCAAGTTTCAGTGTATAATCTCTCACCAACAAACAGGGAAATATCAACCTGAATGAAAACAAACAATCTAAAGGTGTCATTGAGATGATAGAGATGTTATCTGAGAAGGATTTTGAAGCATTGAAAATTATTCAATGTGCAATAACTAACATGAGAAAACAAGTGGAAAAAGTAGAAATCCTTAACAAAGAAAGAGAAAGTGTCAATAGATAAATAGAACATAGTGATAATCAAACAGAAATGCTAGAGTTGAAAATCATAATAGCTTAAATAAGAACTAATTGCACAGACTCAACAGCAAAATGGAGAGAACAGAGGAAAGAATCAGTGAACTTGCTAACAGAATGAAAGTAACTACCTAATCTGAAGCACCAAGAGAAAATGAGCTAGGAAAAAAAATGAACAGAGCTTCAGAGATCATAACAAAAGATCTAATACCCATGTCACTGGAGTCTTGGAAGAAGAGGAGAAAGAGAGTGAGGCTGAAAAAATTTTCAAAGAAACAATGGCTGAAATGTTTCCAATATGGGCAAAAGACATAAACTTACAGATTCAAGATTCTGAGTGAACCACAAACAGAACAGACCCAGAGAAATCCATCCCAAGACATATTATAGTCAAAGTTCTAAAAACTAAACATAAAGAAAAAAAAATCCTGAAAGGAGAAGGGAAATTAAACATTACCTAAAGGTGGAGAGAAAAAAAAAACCAAAAACAACCAATTCAAATAACAGCAGATTTATTACTAGAAACCATGAAAGCCAGAAGGAAATGGACATTTTTCAAGGGTAGAAAAAAGAAAATTATCAGTCCAGAATCCTATATCTAGTGAAGTACCCTTCAACAATTAAGGAGAAATCAAGATATTCTCAGATAAAAGTAAAGTAAGAGAATTTGTTGTTAGTAGATTTATCTTAAAAGAATGGCTAAAGGAAGTTCTTCAAACAGAACTGAAATGATAAAAAATAGAATACTGGAACATCAGGAAGGAAGAGAAAACAACAGCAAGAGTAAGAATATGGCTAAATACAATAGACTTACTTTTTTATACTGAGCCTTCTAAGTTATATTTGAAAGTTAAAACAAATATTTCAATACTCCCTGAAGTAATTCTCAATTTATATAGAGGAAATATTTAAGATAATTATAAGCAGGGGAGAATAAAGGGCCATAAAAGGAGATTAGTGATTGTCATGGGGTATGGATGTAGACAAGGAGAGGGCAGGTTGTGACTACAAAGGGGAAGCACAGGGGAGATTTTTGTAATGATAGATTATTTCTGTATCTTGATTACAGTAGTAGTTACACAAATATACACGTGACAAAATTACACAGTACTATGCTGCACACTTTATAAGCAATGTCAATTTCCTGGTATTGGCACTGTACTATAATTAAGTAAGAAGATGTGACCAATATGGGAAGCTGGATGATGGCTACACAGAACCTCTCTGTACTGTCTTTGCAATTTCTTGTAAATATATAATTAATTCAAAATAAAACTTTGAAACATTCTTCAACCTTTCCACTAAAAACATTCCAGGTCCAGGTGGCTTTATGTGAGCTCTACCAAATAGATAAAATAGAAAAATAATACCAGTTGTTTGCAAAGTTTTTCAAAAATAGAGAAGGGGGGCTTCCCTGGTGGCGCAGTGGTTGAGAATCCGCCTGCCGATGCAGGGGCCACGGGTTCGTGCCCCGGTCCGGGAAGATCCCACATGCCGCAGAGCGGCTGGGCCCGTGAGCCATGGCCGCTGAGCCTGCACGTCCGGAGCCTGCGCTCCGCAATGGGAGAGGCCACAACAGTGAGAGGCCCGCGTACCACAAAAAAAAAAAAAAAAAATAGAGAAGGGAACACTTCTCAATTATTTTTATGTTTTACTCTATGCCAATACTAAAAAGAAAACAAAATTACAAATCAATATACCTAATAAATATAGATACAAAAATTCTTTAAAATATATTAGCAAATTGAATTCAACAATATATAAAAACAATAATGTATCATTACCAAGTGGAGTTCATACTAGGAATGCAAGGTCGGCTTAACATTTGAAATTCAGTGTCATTTTATCATATTAACAGAAGAAAAAAGAAAACACATATGATCATATCAACAGATGCAGAAAAAGGTGTTTGAAAAATTTCAGCACTCATTCATTATTAAAAAAATTCTCAGGGAACTAGTAATAAAAGAGTAGTTCCTCAATCTGATAAAATGGCATCTATAAAAAATTTATAGCTAATATCATTTTAATTATGAAAGATTATATGTCCTACCCTAAGATAAAGAAAAAGATAAACATCTCTGCTTTCACTACAACCAGGCAAAATTGTACTGATAACACAATAAGGAAGAAAAAGAAAAAAATTGGAAAGGAAGAAACTATATTTATTTATAGAATCATAAATACATATGTGGAAAATTGTGAATTATCTACCAAAAACTACTCAAATTATTAAGTGAATTTAGCAAGGTCACAGGGGTATAAGGACAATATTTGGAATCAATTGTATTTCCATATTGTAACAAAAATAATTGGAAAGATGATTTTTAAAATGTTTTTTCAATGTCATCCACAAATATGATATACTTCATAAGTTTAACAAAATATGTGCAAGATCTGTGCACTGAAAACGGTGAAACATCACTCAGAGAAATTAAGGAAGACTTAAAGATATGGAGAGATGTAAAATGTTTCTGATTGGAAGACTCGACTTTTTAAAATGCCAATTCTTCCCAAATTAATCTGTAGATTCAATGCATTCCCAATCAAAATCCCCACAGATTGTTCTGTTCTGTTTTGTTTTGTTTTATGTGTGGAAATTGACAAGTTTTTATTTATACAAAAAGGTAAAGTTTCTAGAACAGCCAAAACAACTTTGAAAAGAAACAAAACTTACAGTGCCTTGATTTCAAGACTTACTATATAGCTACTGCAATCAAGAGTATGGCACAGGTATAAAGATAAACATATAGACCACTGGAATAGAACAGAGTCCAGACAGATCCACATCTATATGGTCAATTCAACTGTGACAAATGTGCCAAAGGAATTCAGTGGAGAAAGATTAGTCTTTTCAACAAATGATGCTGGAACAACTAAATAGTCATATGTAAAGAACATATATCTCAACACTTCCCTCACACCAACTCGAAAATTAATTCAAAATGGATTATAGACCTAAACATAAAAGTTAAAACTATATACTTTCTAGAATATAGAAAAAAATTTGCAATATTGAAGTAGGCAAAGATTTCTTAGAAAGAACACAGAAAACACACAAAATTCAAAATGATAAATAAGAATTTATAAAAATTAAAACCAGTTTTCAGTACAACATAGGAAAATAAAAAGGAAGCTACGCATTGGAGACAGTATTCTCTCTGATGAAGAAACTGTATCCAGAATATAAAACTACTCTTAACAACTCAATAGTAGAAACACAACAACCTAATTTTTTTTTAATGGAGAAAATTTTTTTAACATCTTCAGTGGAGTATAATTGCTTTACAATGGTGTGTTAGTTTCTGCTTTACAACAAAGTGAATCAGTTATACATATACATATGTCCCCATATCTCTTCCCTCTTGCATCTCCCTCCCTCCCACCCTCCCTATCCCACCCCTCTAGGTGGTCACAAACCACCTAGCTGATCTCCCTGTGCCATGCGGCTGCTTCCCACTAGCTATCCACCCTACGTTTGGTAGTGTATATATGTCCATGCCACTCTCTCACTTCGTCACAGCTTACCCTTCCCCCTCTCCATATCCTCAAGTTCATGCTCTAGTAGGTGTGTATTTTATTCCCGTCCTACCCATAGGCTCTTCATGAGATTTTTTTTTTCTTAGATGCCATATATATGTGTTAGCATACGGTATTTGTTTTTCTCCTTCTAACTTACTTTACTCTGTATGACAGACTCTGGTCCATCCACCTCACTACAAATAACTCAATTTCGTTTCTTTTTATGGCTGAGTAATATTCCATTGTATATATGTGCCACATCTTCTTTATCCATTCATCTGTTGATGGACACTTAGGTTGCTTCCATGTCCTGGCTATTGTAAATAGAGGTGCAATGAACATTGTGGAACATGACTCTTTTT
This sequence comes from Kogia breviceps, assembly GCF_026419965.1. Classification (NCBI taxonomy): domain Eukaryota; kingdom Metazoa; phylum Chordata; class Mammalia; order Artiodactyla; family Physeteridae; genus Kogia; species Kogia breviceps. Next base: position 69,825,680 of record NC_081318.1, on the reverse strand, counting down.
GAATTATGGTTTTGAGAAAACCATAATATACTGGGTAAATATACTGGGTATATGCCCAGTAGTGGGATTGTTGGGTCATATGGTAGTTCTATTTGTAGTTTTTTAAGAAACCTCCATACTATTCTCCATAGTGGCTGTATCAATTTACATTCCCACCAACAGTGCAAGAGTGTTCCTTTTTCTCCACACCCTCTCCGGCATTTATTGTTTCTAGATTTTTTGATGATGGCCATTCTGACTGGTGTGAGATGATATCTCATTGCAGTTTTGATTTGCATTCCTCTAATGATTAATGATGTTGAGCATTCTTTCATGTGTTTGTTGGCAATCTGTATATCTTCTTTGGAGAAATGTCTACTTAGGTCTTCTGCCCATTTTTGGATTGGGTTGTTTGGTTTTTCGTTATTGAGCTGCATGTGTTGCTTGTAAATTTTGGAGATTAATCCTTTCTTAGTTGCTTCATTTGCAACTATTTTCTCCCATTCTGAGGTTTGTCTTTTGATCTTGTTTATGGTTTGCTTTGCTGTGCAAAGGCTTTTAAGTTTCATTAGGTTTCATTTGTTTATTTTTGATTTTATTTCCATTTCTCTAGGAGATGGGTCAAAAAGGACCTTGTTCTGATTTATGTCATGGAGTGTTCTGCCTATGTTTTCCTCTAAGGGTTTGATAGTGTCTGGCCTTACATTTAGGTCTTTAACCCATTTTGAGTTTATTTTTGTGTATGGTGTTAGAGAGTGTTCTAATTTCATACTTTTACATGTAGCTGTCCAGTTTTCCCAGCACCACTTATTGAAAAGGCTGTCTTTACTCCACTGTATATTCTTGCCTCCTTTATCAAAGATATGTTTGCCATATGTGTGTGAGTTTATCTCTGGCCTTTCTATCCTGTTCCATTGATCTATATATCTGTTTTTGTGCCAGTACCATACTGTCTTGATGACTGTAGCTTTGTAGTATAGTCTGAAGTCAGGGAGCCTGATTCCTCCAGCTCCATTTTTCGGGGTCTTTTGTGTTTCCATACAAATTGTAAAATTTTTTGTTCTAGTTCTGTAAAAAATGCCAGTGGTAGTTATTTTAATAGACTTTTCACCAAAATAGATACATGAATAACCAATAAGTATATGAAAAGATATCTGACATAAGTGATCATTAGAAAAATGAAAATTAAAACTACAATGAGACATTATTAAACATCCATGGAATGTCGAAAGTTAAAGATTCACAAGTGTTGCCAAGTGTGTGGAACACTGTGGTGGTGTAAATTAATACAACAATTTTGGAAAACAGTTTAGTAGTTTATTAAGTTAAACATATACTTAGCATACAACCCTGCAATTCCACTTGCAGATATTTGTCCCAGAGAAATGAAAACATATCCACACAAAGCTTGGTACTTGGATACTCATAGCAGCTTTATTCATAATAAATAACCCAATGCTAGAAACAACCCAAATGTTCAACAATAGATAAGCAAGTAAACACATCGAGGTATTTCCATATGATGGAATAATATTCAGTAATAACAAGGAATGATTAACTGGTGCATGCAACAACATGAATGAATGTCAAAACCATTGTGGTTAGCAAAAGAAGCTAACACAAAAGTCTACATCGCATATAAATTTATTTAGAAAAGAAGGTCATAAGGTCAAAGTATATATTCATACTTTCTAAATTGTATGACACATCCACTTTTAGGCAGTGAATACAATTGTTGAAAGAGCTTGGCAGAGGCAGTATGAGACATACGTAGATATGTCACACCTTCCTTTCATAGAAAATAATCACTTCTAAGGCATGCTAATACAGTATAAAGGTTAATATAACCTGGATAATTTAGTTGTAAGTTTGCTTGTGATTCATCAAGATAACAATACAGGTATCCAGAAGAACAGCTTCAGTAATTATAGCAGATTCCAAACAATACTAGAATCACTGGTCTGAGATATGTCTTATGTCCCTTTCTTTTCAACAAGAAAAATCAACAGAAGTATCAAATATCAAATAAGAGTTGGACAACTACTATGGACTCATAAATCTAATCACTGCAAATGACACAGAAACACTTTGAACATGACAAGTGCCTGCCTCTAAGCCTGTACAATTCAGTCTTTCCTGTCCATCCAATATGAATGCAACAGTTTGTATATAATGCAAGCTGGTACATTAGCTACCAAGTAGAACAAAGAAAAGAGATCAGTGTTCAAGATACTTTAAAACAAATGAATATGTTACCAATACTGAGAACCTCACCCCTGTCCCCAATATCAGTGTACCCCTGCAAACGCCAAGGTAATGTAGTTATATCAGATATTAATGTGCCTTTCTGAATCTTCAGCAATGTTTTAATTAGGATGCCCATCAGAATCATGACAAAAGATGAATCAAGGCCTCCATCACAGCCTGAGGAAGGAAGATGTTGTATAAATGAACAGACCAAGCTTCTCCCTGTATTTTTCAGTTTTTCCCCAGGTGCAACTTCCCACCACTAAAGCCATTCTTAACCAAAAATTGGCAGTAGAGACCATTATCAAGAGGGAAACAAGACTGAAATTTGATACTTGTATTTGGAGTCTAAGCCAGAGATCTTGGGTACCCTTGATAAGGCAAGTTACATACACACGAGGCTGATATTCAATAGTAGGTATTCATACAACCATCCCAGTTGTTAAATTGTTGAAATACTTCTTCCCTGAGCTGATAAATAGGTGCTGTCACCACTGCTCACCACCAAGTCCCCTCCGCCACACACATATGGAGCACCTTTCTCTTCTCTGGGAACCCCAAACACTAATGTTAGCATTCATTAGATTTGTCAGTACCTACAGTGTATCAATTGTTAAACACTCTGAATCTATTCCAACAGCGTGTGCCAATTCATATACATGGAAAAATACATTTTAGTACATCTCTTGGGAGGATAGACTTTTCAGTTCACAGTGTTGCCTAACAATAAAAGAAAACATTAGGTGGGTACCACTGTCTTCAACTGTTTGTAGATATTGTGCTTAAATAAACAAATGTGAACATATCTGGTAACACAGAAATGTCAGTAATGTGGAAGAAACAAAAATAACTTCCTTCCAAGTATGAAACAAGTTTTTAATTTAATTTTAATTTTTAATTTTAATTTTTAATTTAATTTTAAGCCCATTGAATCTCATGATTTTTCACATCTTTACAAAGCAAAGGGAATTCTGAAACACCTGATAAGTTCTAAATTTTTTTTTTAATATTTAAAGTTTAAGCTCATTAGAAGAAATAAACTCTCAGTGAGCAAGTCTGTGAAGAAAATCTCATTTGTAACCTATTGAGATTATTCTGCTTTAAAAATCCTTGGAGGCCTCTATCAGTTTTAGCATTTTTAGGGGAAGAAATAGCAAGAATTGCAAAGTAGTTACTAGTTGTTTCTAATCAACCTTTAGGAAAATGGGTGCTGTTGCCATCCATGTCTTAAGATGTTCCTTCTTCACCATGGCAATGTGGATACCTCGTTTCTTCTCCAGGTATTTCATACCAATAGGCACCTATTGATGTCACAATAAGTGTATTTTTTTCTCTGTATGTGAATTTAAATGTGTATCTTTCTCCCTCCAGGTTCAAGGTCCACTTCACCGCTCATTTGCTTGCTTTGTTTTTCTTTGATTGTAGTGACACCTAACGTCAGAATCAGAGATCAGCTCAGTCTCCATCAAGCTTCCCAACTAACGAGGCTCACCTCACAACCTCACCTTCTAGTGAAGACAGACTGCACTAGAATAGTTTGTCGGGCCATGAAAAACATGACTAAAACTGAGTTAAACTTGTTTAAAATGAAAATAGAGTTAGTATTTGAAACTTTATAAGAACGATACATTTTCAAAGTGGGCCTTTTCTTGAGGGAAGTCTCCCCTTTACAAAAGTGTACATTTTTGGAAAATAACTAAAATATTACATCAGTCCATCCTATTGATAAAGCATTTTCTTATTTAGTTTCTGGGTTTAGTGGGCTCATTTGAATAATAGTTCTAATAATAAATAAGGGAATATTTATTGTGAATTCATCAAACAGCATTTTAAAATATTTATTTTTTTCTTCCAAAAAAGAAAGCAACTCTCTATATTGTCTTATTTCCAGTAACTATAAGAAAGTCTGGTAGCCACATGTTTGGGAAGATACTATTCATTTTCTCTCCCTTTTCATGTTTTCTCTCATGTAATTTTCACAACTCTGTAAGATGAACATAATCATTATTTCTATTTACATTAATAATTTATCTGGCTACTAATCAAGTATATGAGCTCAGACATCCTTTTCCTAGAGCACAAGGACAACTAGAGTCTGGCAGGAGAGGACACATGGTCCCATGATCACTGTTCGTAAGTGACATCATTCTGTCATGACAATTGTTAAGGCAATGATGAAAATGTTCGAGGAAGCATTATAAAACATGGGATTAAAATCAGTGGTCCCGGGCTTCCCTGGTGGCGCAGTAGTTGAGAATCTGCCTGCCAATGCAGGGGACACGGGGTTGAGCCGTGGTCTGGGAAGATCCCACATGCCGCGGAGCAACTAGGCCCATGAGCCACAACTACGAGCCTGCGCGTCTGAAGCCTGTGCTCCGCAACAAGAGAGGCTGCGACGGTGAGAGGCCCATGCACCGCAATGAAGAGTGGCCCCCGCTTGCCACAACTAGAGAAAGCCCTCGCGCAGAAACGAAGACCCAACACAGCCCAAAATAAATAAATATTAAAAAAAAAAAAATCAGTGGTCCCATTGTAAAGCATATAACAAAACAGAAAATTCCCCTTTCAAGTTCTTGCTTTCCCTCCAATCAGCACTGGAGAATCAGTTCCCCATGGTGACCCATCATGGGACCACCCTTTCAGCTGTTAGAACCTGACTACTCCCCTTCGCTAGGGCCCCCACTCCTCACCACCATGTATGATGCCTCCCTGAGTGGGAGAAACACAAAAGTTACGTTCAAAAGATCTAAGTTTGAAACCAGGCTCTGTCACCGTGAGCGTGGGCAAGTCACCGAACCCATTTTAGGCTCAATTTAAAGTGCAGTAAATGGTAGCTTTCAGTTCAAGATGGCAACTTAAGCCCACATGCTTCTAAACTCTCCTTTGAATACAGTAGGAAAAAATTATACCTCCTTATAAACTACAGAAAGATATACTTAGCCAAACTGAAAATTCAAAGAATCTCTCTAAGACAGCACAGGCAGGATCAGCGTGAGAGAGGACTGATAGGGCCATGATCTAAAATTTATAAAGGAAAGCTTTCAGGGGTATAAATGAAGGGACTCCTCCAGCAGGTTTTCAGTGGGGCCTGAAAATAAGGCTTAGTCGTGGGATATTAGGTGGGAGTGAATTTCAATTTTTCTGGAATTTCCAGCAAGTGCAATAAAACTTGGAGCCTTCAAACAGTGGGAGCCACAAAAGCACTCACAGTGTAAATTTGGCAAAGACACGGGTTTAAGAAAGTGAGGTCACTCCCAAGGTTTACTATCTGGATGGACACACTTCTACAAAGGCATCTTGCCTCACATATACAACAAGATCTGTAGTCATACACAGAGAACAATTTGAAAACAGAAAGGAGGTTTATAATTTAAAAGTGTGACTGCTAACTTTTTAACTGTAATGGAAGCAATAAGTAATAAATTCAATACTACAAGAATCAAATCAGTTAGTTAGAAAACAATCTTGAGAAATTCAGGCCTCCGAGGAAAAGGCTAAAGAGATGAAAATTATCAAGGACACACAGATAATAGTATCTGAAATCCAATATAAACAAAACAAGTTTTCCAGAAAGAAATAGGTGAACAGAATGAAAATCAATGACCAGCTACACAGTAAGAGAAAACACTTCTAGGAACTGAATGCAGACTTGGGTGTTTACTTTAAACAAATTCATCGAGTTCTAGGCAAAATTAAGGAGCAGAAATTTATACTTTATAATACCTTGATTAATATTTTTTTAATTTTAAGAATAAACAAAAGACTCCCGTAAGTATCTGGATAGAAAAATAAAGTCACATAGTAAAGAGTCACATTGGCCTCGAATCTTTCTTCTTCACTAAACAGAAAATACTGTATACTAAACAAGCAGAACACTAAACAGCTACATCTAGAATTTACTGAACCACAAATAATTCAACATCCCAACAAACTCTCATTCCCATGAGAGCGAAAGACATTCTAGATTTACACAGATCAGTAAATATCACCCACGTACCCTTGCTCTAAAATTCCACAAAATAAAAAATTCTGATGAGAAAGATATGACAAAAGAGAAATGTCAATAAGAAATGAAACCAAGGTAACTAAACGTCAAAATGGCTGAAAGTTTCATTACAAAACAAGCAAATGCTGAAAAATTTTATCAGTTAGGATGCTGTTAACTAAAAGTGACAGAAAACTCTGACTCAGCTGGCTTAAACAGTAGGAAAAAAAATTTTTTTTTTGTATAAAATGCCCTAGATCATGATGGTTCCAAGATTGGTTAAAACATTGATTCTGATATTTAAACACACACACAGGTACATGCTCTCTTTCCATCTCTCTATCAGGCTCTTTAAAGTATATCCACTTTGTCCTCCTTAACCACCCTCATGGTACCAGGGTGGCTGCCACAGTTGCATGTATTACATCCAGAGATGACAATATACAATGGGAAAAAGAGCCATTTTCTTTACATTTATTGATGGCATTAATGAGAAAAAAACTTTTCTTAGATTTCCCCTCATAGCTTATTGGCCAGAATTATATCACAAGTTCATGCTTAAACCAGAACTAATTTAGAATGGAACCACCATGACTGTGTTAAAATAAACCAAGAGTTCTCTACCTCAGAACTATTGGCATTTAGGGCTGTATAATTTTTTGCTGTGGGAGCTGTCCTGTACATTGAAGCATGTTTAAAATCATCTCTGGCCTCTACTCACTAAATGCCAGCAATACCCTCTCCGTTTGTGACAATCAAAAATGTCTCTAGACATTGCCAAATGTCCCCTGATTGAAAACCACTGGAATAGACCAATCAAGATTTCCCTTTGGGACTAGCTATGAGGCCCACCTCCCCTAAATATATAGCAGCACAGAGACAAGGGAATATCTGAACTAAATCCGTGTCTTTCAGAAAAGAGACCTATATGAAAGAAAAATAGTCTTAAGTAAGCAACCTGTAGTATTTATTCAGTAATTCTGTAAAAGGGATATAAGCAAATGTAAAATATGAAATTAAAATCCTGTATTATCTGAAACAAAACAGAGGGAAGATGAATGAAGAGCTTTAACAGGACTGAAGTCTGCTACTACATTGTTTACTCATTAAGCACACAAAATATCAGTCTGTATTGAGAAGAATTATAATATGCAACTTACTTGATTTATAGGAATTTGTCTTTAAACATTAATTTTTCATTGTGGATCTGTATGTACAATATTTAACCCCTAAGAACCCTGACCAAGAACTGCATTTGGCTGTGTGAAGGGGAAGATCAGCTGCAAGAGCAGTATCCTTTTCAAGGAACACTCCTCTATTAATATCTTTTGAAGATATATACAAAGATGTATCATTCCCCTAGAAACATAATTTATTCTGTGTCTTGCTGCTTTCACAACTGCAGCTTATGAATATAATTTATTTTTTTAGAAATTAAACCATAAGCTTTGAAACTCAAATTTATCTCATTATGAACATTATATCTGCCATCTTAAGATTCTTCATCCTGCAATCTCATGATATTAAGTCCATATCCACACTCTCTCCACCTATTTAAACAGAGCCAGCTGTCCTAACATCATCCGAGAGCCCTGTTCCCATTTACCCTCAGACCCACTGCTTTCTGCTCTTTCTCCTCTCCTTTCCCTGGTTCTGTGACTCAGTGGCTCTGCTTTCTTCTTCCTGCTCTCTGTATATGTTCTTCATCCATTTGAAAACTATTTTTAAATCCCTCTGAGGACTTGCCATGGCTGCCTCCCAACTCTCTACACTCCATTTTAACATCACCCACAATTTCCAAAATAGGCTCTCCTCAAACTGAATCTGGGGAAACTGAGCGGCCAGTCTAGGTCCCGGATCTCGCTCCATCAGAGGAAAAACATGTTGTCTATTTGTAGGCATGGGAACATTTTTATGGATAAAAGGAAAAGGCTACAGGTAAGAGTCTAAATGAAGGACCGAATCTCTAGTCCAAAAATGACATCTGTAATCCTATTTAATCTTATGCAGCCACAGGTAAAGTACCAAGGAATAAATCCCTATTTTATCCATATTGTGAAAATACTGCACATTTATCAAGTGTTTAGTTGTAATATCCTGAAAGTTAAGAGACTTCAGATACTTACTGGAAATGAAAGGGCTATTGTTTTGCATTGGGAAGTGTAACCATTCGTGACAGAGCAAGAATCTGTAGGTTGCAGACCCTGAACATGAGAAGCTTATAAAAAAAGACATATATATACATTACCAAACGTAGGGTGGATAGCTAGTGGGAAGCAGCCACATGGCACAGGGAGATCAGCTAGGTGCTTTGTGACCACCTAGAGGGGTGGGATAGGGAAGGTGGGAGGGAGGGAGACGCAAGAGGGAACAGATATGGGAACATATGTATAACTCATTCACTTTGTTGTAAAGCAGAAACTAACACATCATTGTAAAGTAATTATACTCCAATAAAGATGTTAAAAATAAATAAATAAATAAAAATAAATAAATGCAAAAGTTCAGAATATACCACAAAAAAAAAGACTATGCTTTTAAATGTTTGACATAAATTAACACGGCTCAATAACAAATTCTGGAGATATCTATTCCTTTAAAGCAAAGACTCTCTTTTTTCCCCAAAATCAATATTTTTAAAATAAATATTTGCCTCTACAGGATTTAGAAAATAAAGATGGATAAGCATTTTCTACAGTATATTCTTTCTCTTTCATTTACTGAATAATTTCAAAATTCCTCTTCTTATGTGGTACAATATTTAATATTTTTAAATGAAAAAGAGAGGATTAGAAATATTGATAGAATGGTGCCATTTGTTTTAAAATAAAGAATATAATATGTAGATATATACAGAGATGATAGATAGATAGATAGATAAATGGATAGTGTCATGCTTGAATATAGAGAAAGTATTTCCTGAAGAAAACTCAAGAAGTTGATAATCATTATTGCCCTAAGAAGGAGACTCAAACACTGGAAGATAGAGGGAGACCTACTTTCCACTGTCAACATTTTTGTACTGTTTTTTTATATATTCTCACTGAGAGACAAATTGAAACACAGACAGACAGATGGACAAATACATGTGTGTGTACACATACACACACACACACACACACACACACAAGGTGGATAGGTAATCCTAATCCTGAATTCAATTTATGGTTTATGTGACCTATTAATCTTGTAAAAATATGGGTCACTGACCTTGAAAGAATTAGCAAGTGTGAACTACCTTGACTTATTAAAGGAGTCTTTAATTAGATAAATTTGTATTCTATTCCCAAATGGATTGAAATGTTGAAGAAATGACTTTAAACAGAAACTAAAAGAAAGTATTTGAGAGCACTTTTCAATAAGATTTAAATTGATTATAAGATTAAAAATATCATCCTCCATTGAAATAAATTTTCTTGAATTTAGCAGGTAACCAAGCAACTATGGAAAGAGTATTTTCTTAATTAAAAATAGTATGGTCTACAGAGGACTACCAATTGAAGCTGATGACAATTCTAAATATATTAACCATAAGGACAACTTTGATGATGATTGCATGAAATTTTATGAAAAAATAAATATAAGATCACACTGAAAAATAAAGACCAATAATACCAGAAAAATCTTCAGAAAAATACCAACAACCTGGTATAAGAGACAAGTATAATTAAGAAATTGATTGGGCTTCCCTGGTGGAGCAGTGGTTGAGTCCGCCTGCCAATGCAGGGGACACGGGTTCATGTCCCAGTCTGGGAAGATCCCACATGCCGCGGAGCGGCTAGGCCCGTGAGCCATGGCTGCTGAGCCTGTGCATCCGGAGCCTGTGCTCCACAATGGGAGAGGCCACAGCAGTGAGAGGCCCGCGTACCGCAAAAAAAAAAAAAAAAAAAGAAATTGATTAACGTTAATATATATACAAAGAATAATTGTTTAATTTTTGCCAAAATTTACATGAATATATTTTAAAGATTTTTATTCTTGAGAATAATCTTTTTTTTAACAACTTTATTGGAGTATAACAGCTTTACAATGGTGTGTTAGTTTCTGCTGTATAACAAAGTGAATCAGCTATACATAAACATATATCCCCATATCTTCTCCCTCTTGCATCTCCCTCCCACCCTCCCTATCCCACCCCTCTAGGTGGACACAGAGAATAATCATTAATAGAGCTATTTGTGATCTATTATCTATTATACAATAAAACCAATTTTGGCTGACAAACATATATTTCAAAATACTATCTAAAATTACATAATTCCAATGGCTTTTACTACCTTCTCTTACTCTCAAAGTTGTCCTGGCTTACAGGATATATTACATAGTCACACTGGTGGGAACAAAACCAATGATGTTGATCAGCGCAGACACATTGAGACCTAATTTAACTACGCCTTAAGTACTTGACTTTCTTATTCTCACTCACTATCTATTAAAATAGATAATCTGGAAGATGGCGGTGTGGGAAGATGCCGAGTTAGCATCTCCACACAACTAGAGCACCTGCCAGCCACTGGGGGGGGGGGAGGGAGTCTGATGCCCAAGGAGACAGGAGGAACCCCCAAGTGAACCAGTAGGACATGGGGGGACTAAGGGAGGAGGAGAAGTGGAGGCCAGACAGGATTGGTGTCCCTGAGGCCAGGGAGATCAGGAGAGGCAGGCAGGAGGGGCCCTCTGGGAGGAGAGGAGCAGAGGGCATCTGTCCTGCCCACTTGGACACAGGGAGCCTGCTGAGCTCCAGGCTGCCCTCCTGCCCTCCAAAGACCCCTCCAGTCTGCATGGGTCCTTGGCCGGGGAGAGCAGGAGAGGTAGACGGGGCCATCTGGGAGAAGCAGGAGAGGAGAAGAGTGCATTTGCCCTGCTGGCTCGAGCCCAGGAAGGCTCTGGGGCTCTCAGGTGAGGTTCCCCCACCCTCTGATAACAGGGGACAGGGGCACACCTGGGCCCCTTCTGTTCAGGTGAGCGTAAGTCTCACCACCCCAAAGACCCCAGGGCCTTTCCAAGCCCTGTGGGTCCTAAGCATATGCCCCACCCACCACCAAAACCTCGCTCTTGCTTAGGCCCCATCCTCCACAGCCAAGCCCTTTCCCCCCACTTTTTTCTTCTTTTCCCTCCTCCTCTTTTTTACTATTATGGTACTGTTGTACCTTCCAGTTATTGTTTCATCTATATTTTTATTTTTATATTCTTTCTAACATATCTGTTAGTTTACTAGTCTAATTTTATTTTTTAACCTTGTAATTGTTCTCTTTTCTTTTTTTTTTTTTGCCACCCCACATGGCTTGCAGGATCTTGGTTCATGAGCTGGGGGTCAGGCCAAAGCTACTGTGGTGGGAGCTCAGAGTCCAAACCACTGGACCAACAGAGAACCTCAGACACCAGGGAATATTCATCAGCGTGAGATCTCATAGACATACTCATTTCGGAACCAAGATCCAGGTCTACACAAGGGCCTACAAATTCCAGTGTTGGAAGCCTCAGGCCAAGCAACCAGGAAGACAGGAACACAGAGCCACTCAAAAAAAAAAACAAAAAAAATGAAACGTCAAGAAAATATATCACAGATGAAGGAGCAAGGTAAAAAACCTACAAGACCAACTAAATGAAGGGGAAATAGGCAATCTACCTGAAAAAGAATTCAAAGTAATGAGAGTAAAGATGACCCAGAATCTCAGAAAAAGAATGGAGACACAAATTGAAAAAATAGAAGAAATGTTTAACAAAGATCTAGAAGAACTAAGTAACAAACAGAGATAAAAAACACAATAACTGAAATGAAAAATACACTAGAAGGAATTAATAACAGATAACTTAAGCAGAAGAACGAATAAGTGAGCTGGAAGACAAAATGGTGGAAATAACTGCTGAGGAGCAGAAAAAAGAAAAAAGAATGAAAGAATTGAAGACAACCTCAGAGACTTCTGGGACAACACTAAACTCACCAACACTCAAATTATAGGAGTTCCAGAAGAAGAAGAGAAAAAGAAAGGGACTGAGAAAATATTTGAAGAGATTATGGTGGAAAACTATCCTAACATGAGAAAGGAAATAGTCACCCAAGTACAGGGAGCACAGAGAGTCCCATACAGCATAAATTCTAGGAAAAACATACCAGAGACATATTAATCACACTAACAAAAAGTAAATTCAAAGAAAAAATATTAAAAGCAGCAAGGGAAAAACAACAAATAACATACAAAGGAATTCCCATAAGGTTATCAGCTGATTTTTCAGCAGAAACTCGGCAGGCCAGAAGGGAGTAACAGAATACACTTAAAGTGAAGAAAGACAAAAACCTAAAACCAAGATTACTCTACCCAGAAAGGATCTCATTCACATTCAATGGAGAAATCAAAAGCTTTTCAGACAAGAAAAAGCTAAGAGAATTCAGCACCACCAAAACAGCTTTACAACAAATGATAAAGGAACTCCACTGGTGGGAAACACAAGGAAGTAAAAGACATACAAAAACAAACCCAAAACAATTAAGAAGATGGTAATAGGAACATACATATCAATAAGAACCTTGAATGTAAATGGATTAAATGGCCCAACCAAAAGATACAAACTGGCTGAATCGATACAAAAACAAGACTCATATATATGCAGTCTACAAGAGACCCACTTCAGACCTAGGGACACATACACACTGAAAGTGAAGGGATGGAAAAAGATATTCATGCAAATGGAAATCAAAAGAAAGCTGGAGTAGCAATACTCGTATCACATAAAATAGACTTTAAAATAAAAACTGTTATGAGAGACAAGGAGGGACACTACATAATGATCAAGGGATCAATCCAAGAAGAAGATATAACAATTGTAAATATTTATGCACCCAACATAGGAGTACCTCAATACGTAAGGCGAATGCTAACAACCATGAAAGGAGAAATCGACAGTAACACAATAATAGTAGGGGACTTTAACACCCCACTTACACCAAAGGAGAGTTCATCCAAACAGAAAGTAAATAAGGAAACACAAGCTTTAAATGATACATTAAACAAGATGGACTTAATTGATATTTATAGGACATTCCAACCAAAAACAACAGACTACACTTTCTTCTCTAGGGCTCACGGAACATTCTATAGGACAGATCATATCTTGGAACACAAATCAAGCCTTGGTAAATTTAAGAAAACTGAAATCGTATCAAGTGTCTTCTCCGACCACAATGCTATGAGGCTGGATATCAATTACAGGAAAAAGTCTCTAAAAAATACAAACACATGGAGGCTAAATAATACACTACTAAATAACCAAGAGATGACTGAAGAAATCAAAGCAGAAATTAAAATACCTAGAAACAAATGACAATGAAAACAGGATGACCCAAAACCCATGGGATGAAGCAAAAGCAGTTCTAAGAGGGAAGTTTATAGCAGTACAATCCTACCTCAAGAAACAAGAAACATCTCAAATAAACAACTTGACCTTACACCTGAAGCAATTAGAGAAAGAACAAAAAACCCCAAAGTTAACAGACGGAAAGAAATCATAAAGATCAGATCAGAAATAAATGAAGGAAATTATAGCAAAGATCAATAAAACCAAAAGCTGGTTCTTTGAAAAAATAAACAAAATTGATAAACCATGAGCCAGACTCAACAAGAAAACAAGGGAGAAGACTCAAATCGACAGAATTAGAAATGACAACGGAGAAGTAACAACTGACACTGAAGAAATACAAATGATCATGAGAGATTACTACAAGCAACTATATGCCAATAAAATGGACAACCTGGAAGAAATGGACAGATTCTTACAACAGCACAACCTTCCGAAACTGAACAAGGAAGAAACAGAAAATATAAACAGACCAATCATAAACACCAAAATTGAAAGTGTCATTAAAAATCTTCCAACAAACAAAAGCCCAGGACCAGATGGCTTCACAGGTGAATTCTATCAAATATTTAGAGAAGAGCTAACACCTATTATTCTCAAACTCTTCCAAAATATAGCAGAGGAAGGAACACTCCCAAACTCATTCTACGAGGCCACCATCACCCTGATACAAAAGCCAGACAAAGATGTCACAAAAAAAGAAAACTACAGACCAATATCACTGATGAACATAGATTCAAAAAACCTCAATGAAATACTAGCCAACAGAATCCAACAGCACATTAAAAGGATCATACACCATGATCAAGTGGGGTTTATTCGACAAATGCAAGGATTCTTCAGTATAGGCAAATCAATCAATGTGATAAACCATATTAACAAATTGAAGGAGAAAAACCATATGATCATCTCAATAGATGCAGAAAAAGCTTTTGAGCTTTTTTATGATAAAAACCCTCCAGAAAGTAGGCAAAGAGGGAACTTACCTCAACATAATAAAGGCCATATATGACAAACCCACAGACAACATCATTCTCAATGGTGCAAAACTGAAACCATTTTCACTAAGATCAGGAACAAGACAATGTTTCCCACTCTCACAGCTATTATTCAACATAGTTTTGGAAGTTTTAGCCATGGCAATCAGAGAAGAAAAAGAAATAAAAGGATTCCAAATTGGAAAAGAAGTAAAACAGTCACTGCTTGCAGATGACATGGTACTATACATAGAGAATCCTAAAGATGCTACCAGAAAACTGCTAGAGCTAATCAATGAATTTGGTAATGTAGCAGTATACAAAATTAATGTACAGAAATCTCTTGCATTCCTATACACTAATGACTGCAACAAAAAGAATAAAATACCTAGGAATAAACCTAACTAAGGAAACAAAAAACCTTCATGCAGAAAACTATAAGACACTGATGAAAGAAATTAAAGATGATACAAACAGATGGAGATATATACCATGTTCTTGGATTGGAAAAATCAACACTGTGAAAATGACTATACTACACAAAGTAATCAACGATTCAAAGCAATCCCTATCACACTACCAATGGCATTTTTCACAGAACTAGAACAAAGTGTCACAATTTGTATGGAAACACAAAAGACCCCTAATAGCCAAAGCAATCTTGAGAAAGAATAATGGACTTGGAGGAATCAGGCTCCCTGTCTTCAGACTATACTGCAAAGCTACAGTAATCAAGACAGTATGGTACTGGCACAAAAACAGAAATATAGATCAATGGAACAGGATAGAAAGCCCAGAGATAAACCCACACACATATGGTCACCTCATTTTTGATAAAGGAGGCAAGAATATACAATGGAGAAAAGACAGCCTCTTCAATAAGTGGTGCTGGGAAAACTGGACAGCTACATGTAAAAAGAATGAAATTAGAACACTGCCTAACACTACACACAAAAATAAATTCCAAATGGATTAAAGACCTAAATGTAAGGCCAGACACTATAAAACTCTCAGAGGAAAATATAGGCAGAACACTCTATGACATACATCACAGCAAGATCCTTTTGACCCACCTCCTAGAGGAGTGGAAATAAAAATAAACAAATGGGACTTAATGAAACTTAAAAGCTTTTGCACAGCAAAGGAAACAATAAACAAGATGAAAAGACAACCCTCAGAATGGGTGAAAATATTTGCAAATGAAGCAACTGACAAAGGATTAATCTCCAAAATATACAATCAGCTCATGCAAGTCAATACCAAGAAAACAAAGAAACCAATCCAAAAATGGGCAAGACTTACATAGACATTTCTCCAAAGAAGATATATAGATTGCCAACAAATATATGGAAGGATGCACAACATCACTAATCAATAGAGAAATGCAAATCAAAATTACAATGAGGCTAGGGGCAAGAGGGGAATAAAGACACAGACCTACTAGAGAATGGACTTAAGGACATGGGGAGGGGGAAGGGTAAGCTGTGACAAAGTGAGAGAGTGGCATGGACATATATACACTACCAAAGGTAAAATAGATAGCTAGTGGGAAGCAGCCACATAGCACAGAGAGATCAGCTCGGTGCTTTGTGACCACCTAGAGGGGTGGGATAGTAAGGTGGGAGGGAGGGAGACACAAGAGGGAAGAGATATGGGAATATATGTATACGTATAACTGATTCACTTTGTTATAAAGTAGAAACTAACACACTATTGTAAAGCAATTATATTCCAATAAAGATGATTAAAAAAAAAAACTACAATGAGGTATCACCTCACACCAGTCAGAATGGCCATCATCAAAAAAATCTACAAACAGTAAATGCTGGAGAGGGTGTGGAGAAAAGGAACCCTCTTACACTGTCGGTGGCAATGTAAATTGGTACAGCTACTACGGAGAACAGTATGGAGGTTCCTTAAAAAACTAAAAATAGAACTACCATATGACCCAGCAATCCCACTACTGGGCATATACCCTGAGAAAACCATAATTCAAAAAGAGTTATGTACCACGATGTTCACTGAAGCTCTATTTACAATAGCCAGGACATGGAAGCAACCTAAATGTCCATAGACAGATGAATGGATAAAGATGTGGCACATATATACAATGGAATATTACTCAGCCATAAAAATAAACGAAACTGTGGATTATGGACCTAGAGACTGTCATACGGAGTGAAGTAAGTCAGAAAGAGAAAAACAAATACCGTATGCTAACACATATATATGGAACAAAAAAAAAATGGTCATGAAGAACCTAGGGGCAGGACAGGAATAAAGACGCAGACGTAGAGAATGGACTTGAGGACACAGGGAGGGGGAAGGGGAAGCTGGGACAAAGTGAGAGAGTGTCATGGACTTATATATACTACCAAATGTAAAATAGCTAGAGGGAAGCAGCTGCATAGTACAGGGAGATCAGTTTGGTGTTTTGTGACCACCTATAGGGGTGGGATGGGGGGGTGGGAGGGAGACGCAAGAGGGAAGAGATATGGGAACATATGTATATGTATAGCTGATTCACTTTGTTATAAAGCAGAAACTAACACACCATTGTAAAGCAATTATACTCCAATATAGATGGTAAAAAAAAAAAAAAAAGAAAAAGATTTTTCTATAAACCACTACCAGTCAAGAAGAAAGTGAAAGCTGTGCCACTCTCTTTAAGAAGAAAACTTAGGAATGACTGTGTAGCTCTTTCTTTGCTTTGTAAGTGCTGGCTATAAAATTATAATTGTTGTTCAAGTTCCTTAACCTTCAGCACGAAGGATTCTATTTCAATAGCATGTTCCAAGGAAGGTTCCCTTTGAGAATTCTACAGAAGGAAGAAAGCACAATTAAATGAATACATGAATCAGTAGTACAGTAAAAGAATAATACAACCTGGCTACATGGGGTTTCTCTTGGGATCACAAGGAAGGTTCAATAGGAAAACTATAAATTAACTATATGAAATGAATACATTTACTATATCAATTTACTACCCTATATACATTTATCCATCTTTATAGAACCAAATCCAACATTCCTGCTTTCAAGAGACATAGTATAGGAACAATGGCTACCTTCTTATAGTAAATCAAACCAGTTCTATATCCAAAGTTAAAATACTAGAAGCAAAGCATACTCTCTTTAATGTCAGAAGATAGCCACCACCTCCATTCTTTAGAAGTACATTTATTAATATAGTGAGTAATTAAGCAAGAAAAAGAGAAAGAGAAGGAAGGAGGGAGGGAGGAATGGAAAAATTTGTTGAACAAGCACCTAAATTAAAGTTCAGCCAACTTTTTCTATAAAAGACCTGAAAGTAAATATTTTAGACTTCACAGGCCATATAGTCCTTGTCTCAGTACTCCACTTAGAATGCAAAAAGAACTACAGACAATAACAAGGAAATGGACATGCCTGCACTGCATCCTGTAATTTCTATTTACAGACACTGACATTTTAATTTCATACAGTTTTCAGATGTCACAGAGTATGATTCTCTTTATTTTTCACCCAGCCATTTTTAAATGTAAAAACCATTAGTAGCTCTTGGTCTGTACGAAAACAGGTGGGCCAGATTTAATGAACCTGCCCTAGATCATTTTAACCGTAATTAAGCCCAAGAAGTAGAATGTGGGTGGGTGTGGGTGTGGGTGTGGGTGTCTGCGTGTGTGTCTGTCTGTCTCTCTGTCTTTGGGGGTGGAGTGATCAGAGAAAGGTGATGCTGAGGAAGGGGAAGAGAATTTTACTTTTTATTTTGACACATTTCCACCCTTTAAAAATGTTTTACCATAATCATGGATTAATTATACAATTTTAAAAATCTAACTATTAGATAAATATAATCTCTAATGGCCTGTTTTCCTATTTTGGACATGGTAAGGTAAGAGGTTTTACAGAGATACTATAAAGAATCATCAAACTATAAAAATGTTAAATTTTAAAACAGCATTTTTTATTTCTTTCTCTCTTTTCCTTTTTCTCTCTCTCAGGAAAAAAAAAAAAAAAAAAAAGGGTGGGGGACCTGCCCTCTTTAGCTGTTAATTATACTCCTGTAAAGAGAGTAAACCTGAGGAATTTCTATTTGTTTTATATCTAATCTGCAAGCCTCACTGACCTTTCATCAAGAACAATGGTGCACACACAGTTCCTACATTCATACCTGTTCCTTCCCCACTCTCTCCACCATTTCTTTTTTTTTTTTTTTCTGGGTGTTGAACTCCAGCCAAACATTAAATTACCTTGGGAAGCAAAAGGTAGACAAGGAAAAAGCACAAAAGTGGTATTTGGCCTCATTCTATGAGGACACTCAATCCTAATTTAGAGAAAGAAAAAGGACACTTTTTTTTTTAGTGTGAGAGCATAAGAACTGGAAAGAAGCACGGATTTTTCAGACAAGGCTGTTTTTTAAGTTTGCAGGTGGACCGTGCTCTTGTTTCAATGCTGTAGATCAGGTGTACGTGTGCCTGGGTGTGTCTATAAATCCACACCCATTTTAAACCAGAAATATCCAGAATACATTTCCAGCAAGAGCACTGACAAGTTCAGGTAAGCAAGCAAAATTTCCAGATTACTTAATCAGTGGTCAAGCTCAGTTATATTTAAAGGATCAAATTATCGCTGTACAAAAGTGAGGTCTTCAGTAAAGCAGAGGGCAAGTTCAATGAAATGATATTTTTCTTCTTTTAATGAACTAAATTTCCTTTGTTGGCTTCATACTTTTATGCTTTATGCGTATTGATGATATTATAATAAACTAACATTCACCAGAAGTGACCCTTTAAAAATTATGCTGCAAGTAACTGCTGTTCCTCCCTGTTATTTTTTTTAATTGAAGTATAGTTGATTTACAATGCTGTGTTAATTTCAGCTGTGCAACAAAGCGATGCAGTTATACATATATATACATTTTTAAAAATATTCTTTAGGGGCCCTGTTCCCCAGGAAAGAGCACAAAGGAATGGAGTGGGAGTTTGGGGTTGGAAGATACAAAATGGTATATATAGAATGGATAAGCAACAAGATCTTACTATATAGCACAGGGAACTATATTCAATATGCTGTGATAAACCATAATGGAAAATATTAAAAAAGAATGTAAAATCTCACTCCCAGTTTTCTTTTATAGAGAATTTTTACATAATATTTAAGTAAATGACTTACGTTAAATTACTTTTGAAAAGTGAAATACTGTGTCAGAAAATGCTAACTATCCGTGTTTGTAACACCTCATTGTAGACATGTGGTTATTTGCCTTCGGAGGGCAATGTGAGCTGCTCCAGGGCCAGGACCATGTCGTATTCATCTGTGTCCCCCAAGGAGCTTTACCCATGCATCTGATACTAGAGGATCATAACTAACTCATGTTCTGTTTACCAGGGAAATTACTGTTCATCCAAAGATAATAATATATAAACTGATAGGCTTTGTCATAGAATATATTTACTATCTATTTTACAATTTATCAATGTCAAACAGAAAACAAATATTTTGATTTTTAAGTAGAACAATCTGACAATAATACATAGCAACTTGAAATTTGAAAAAAATATTCTGCTCCTATTCATTCTAAATTTAGCAGCTTTATAATAAGAAGATGGTGAAGTTATAACTTCTCTCTTTTGATATAGACTCTACCTACTAATCTGTCTCTCTCATAAAGAACTTTTCCTAATGCTTCCTCCAGATTAACTTTTTCTTAACTCTTTACTTCTAGAGATCCCTTGGAGAATCTTAAGGCAATTAGGGGCTCTCTTCCCCAGAAAAGAGAACAAAGGCACATAAAATT
Source organism: Kogia breviceps (assembly GCF_026419965.1). Lineage (NCBI taxonomy): Eukaryota > Metazoa > Chordata > Mammalia > Artiodactyla > Physeteridae > Kogia > Kogia breviceps. The sequence goes on along the minus strand of NC_081318.1, from coordinate 69,805,360 downwards.
TTACATACAATTCAGGGATTTTTGCGACTCCAGTAGCTCCATCATAGACCTTCTAGAAGCTCACTGGACCCAAGTTAAGACCCTACCCTAGATGGCTGCTTCAATTTTTCCACTGCAACTTTCACTCTGACAGAGTCGGCCCTCCCCACGTTGGACTTTGTGTTCCAGAGTCAGCTGTCTTTATCCCCTACTGAAATCTACCCTTTCTTTGTTTCAGTCTTTATGGTACAAGATGACGCCCGTAAGGTAAAAGATGGTATGCTGAAATGTTTCTCAGTATTAATAAGTTAGAGGAACTTAAACTGCGATCCTTATCAGCACCATGGTTATTGTTTAACAGGGTTTCTCAATACAAAATAATTTTAAAGTGGGACCCTTGCAGATTAGGAAAGAAAATAATTTAAATAGGACCAAACTAACCATTTTCAATCCAGGAAAGGACTGAAGGGATGTACTGCTGGCTAGATAAAGATACTAAAATGAGAGGAATGAATTTTAAATAGGGCAGGGTTGTAAATTTAAGGGCAAAAGGCTGAGTAAATGATGGAAGGATGAAAAAGATAAGCAACTGTAGAGGAAATGAAGAGCAAGAACCTCCATATTCTGTTTTTCCTCTCAGTTCGAATTTAAGCAGTATTTGTTCATGCCTAATCTTACTGTCTTGGCAGCGTTAAAATGTCATTTTAATCTATTAGATCAAGAAGTCTCAAAGGGCAAAGAATATTTATGCATGACAAACGTCACCTTTCCATTGCACTTAGCAGTTGCAAGGCCTTTAATCAATATCATCTTATTTGAGTTTTAATGCAGTTCCATGAACACTAGAATACTATCAGAAGGAGGCTTTGGGTGCCCTGGTCCAGTTCTCTTTCAACTTCATTGCACTACTCCCAGGATGCCAGGAATGTGGCTTTTCATCAAGTGGACATCTATCGAGTTGATTGTATTTTTACAATAATTTTAAAATAAAATGTGAAAGTTCTAGGTGGTTGTACCATGTCAATTCACACAAGCAGAGAAATCTGGAAGCACAGGTTCGGTTTCTTAACAAATATCTTAATGACAGCCTGAGGTAACCTACCAGATTCTGACAATTATTTTTTATCATCCAGTTGCTTCTGAGGGATTCTTGAGAAGATAGGATGTTACACTCAGCTTTGGCCCTCTGTCTCTTACTCATCACCGTTTCTTCTAACCTGGCCAGCGCAATCAAAAAGGGACAAAGACCTCCTCAGACACTCTCAAGAGGTACTGGAATCTCATTTTATTTTCTGAACTCAGTCATTCGGATTGTTTTAAAATTCATCATCTCTTGCCTGTAGTCTAGTTATAAAGCCAACTCAATTAACTGAAATTTTTTGTTGTGTTATCACTTTAAAATAGGAGAAAAAACAACAACAACAACATAGAGGATCAGTTAATTTTAAAGAATGAGCCAAATGAAATGAAAAACAACAAATTCGCTGCATCCTCTATAGAAATAGTGGAGAACTGGTTTCACTGCCTATAACTTTGGTAACCAGAGTCCTGCAAAATGCTACTGATTGATATCTTATATTGATATCCTAAATGCAATCAGGATTCCCTCAAAATCTGTTCCAGTGCCCTGTCCTCTCTTTATTCAGGCAATAATTTGGAATGATTTTACACTGGGGTCCCCAGAAAATTATACTTTATCTCTACCCTCCAAGAATTTTGGTTAACCAAGTGTTTGCTATGCTGACTCCAGAAAACAGCTGCAGTATTTTTAGAGGACATAATCTAGATCTCTCATTGGCTACATTGAAAACATTTCTATTTTGTACCAACTGTTTTGCTTTGGCCTGAGAAACAATTATATGTTCATCGGCAAAGAAATAATTCATAAAGAAAATTCTCAGAATTGATTCCTACATTTCCAGCTACCAGAAATGGAAAGAAAATCATTTGTCTCCAAATAGCTAATTCTAAATTAGTAACACAAACCAAAAAACACTTGGAATGGTAATGTGACTGGAGCAAACAAATGGAGATCAACTATAGCATAATTTCAAATTTTAAAATATTGACTTTCTTTCCAAGTTAATTCATTCCTTAACAGATGTATTGGGTGCCAGCCAATTGCCCGTCAGTGTTCAGCCAAGAAAATTAATTCTACTTCAGTTTAAAATCACAGAAACTATAAGTCTAAAAAAATCAGTAAGTTTTTGCAAAATAAATAAAAGAGGGAAATATTTTCCTAAGTATAATTTATCATGTACCTCCATATATACACACAACAGTTATAAAACAATGAACTCAGTAGCCTTAAAGTGCCAAAGATCAAATTCACTGCCCTTAAAGACCCTCGAGGGCTGAGTTAAGCAGCATGCTGTAACTATAATTAAGGTACCAACATGCTGTGTATTCACTTCCAAATGTCCATTAAAACTATTTGGTGAATTTTATGAAAAATATACTCAATACGTACAATAAATTTTAAACAACGTGATGAGTCTGTTATTTCAGTTAAACTATTTCAATAGGGGAGATGACTGATAGCAGCTGGGAACTCCATTATTCAGAATTGGTTTGCATTTGCTTAAGCCTTTATCTTCTACTGGCACATAGAAAGCAACTGAGAATAAGGATTTAAGGTAGGGGTGAAAGGGAAATTTGACTACAGTGTACCAAGTAGCATATGGAGCCTCTTAGAGTGCAGAGCAGCACCAGTTAAACAGAGACAGTGTTAGGGAGAAAAGAGAGTATTAACTGGAAAAAGGTAAGAAATGTTTCAATAAAAAAGTGAACCCCAAATCTTAACTTCCTTTTAAACCAAAACTGCTCTGCACCCAGCACCTGGTCCAGTGCATGGCATACAGTAAGTACTCAATAAATACATACTGGAGAATGAATAAAATCTCAGAAGATAAGTAAGCATAGCCAGTAATGGATTATGAATTAGGAATTATGATAATGAACAGAGAACAATAAGACTGTATTGTCTTACCTTCATACACCCAGTGCTAAGTGGAGCAAGGCATATAGCAGATGTTCCTTCAATATTTGTGGAACTAAGTTAAACAGGAGCAGAGGACAGTAATTCTTCCCACTGCTGACATTCTGGCATTGAATGATATTTGCAACAGAATAGGGAAATTAAGTAGGAACCTAATCTCACTGGCTGTTTCCAAAATAACTTTTATCTAATGCAAAACGTGGCATAAACTTACTACATGTGTTTGAGCAAAGTTGTAAAGAAAGTCTTTCAGGGTTATTACCGATAGGAAGTATTCCTGCTAAGGTTGGGGTACTAAGCTAACGTAAGATGTCTTCCAATGTCAGGATTCTAAAGTCAGGCAAAAACAAACCAACAACACTTCTGGTAAGAGTGTAAAATAATGCACTCACTTGGAAAAACTGTCAGAAAGTCAAAGTTATAGTTACCATTTGATCGAGCAATTCCACTTCTAAGGATTTTACCCAAGAAAAATGAAAACATATGTTCACAGTAAGTTTGCACTCAAATGTTCATAGCAGCATTATTCATAAAATCCAAAAAGTAGAAACAACCTAAATGTCCATCAACTGACGAATGGATAAACAAAATGTGGTATATCCATAAAATGGAATAATATTTGGCCCAAGAATGAAGTCCTAATACATGCCACAACATGGATGAACCTTAAAAACATTGTATTGAGTGAAAGCATCCAGTCATAAAATACATCACATCTTATATGATTCCACTTATATGAAATGTCTGGAATAAGATAATCTATAGAGACAAAATAGATTAGCCATTTCTTAGGGTTGTAGGAGATGAAAGAATTGTGTGGTGATAAAGGGTACAGGGTTTCTTTCTGAAGTGATGAAAATCTTCTAAAATTGATTGTGGTGATGGGTGCACACTATGTAAATATACAAAAAATATATATACTTTCAATGGATGAACTGTATTGGCATATGAGTTACATTTGAATAAAGTTATTATTAAAAAACAAACAAACCAAAACCCAACTGGCAAATATCATGGGATCATGATCCTGCTTCATAATTCTGCTTCATAAGTCCTGGACATCTTTAAGCCACAGTATCAAAACCAGGAACTCCAGTCTGACAACATAATGAAACTTATGAAAAAAATCTGCGTCCAAAATAGTCTGCAACTATTTCTATTTTCAAATTAATTCAACCTTTTTCATCCATTGACTGAGACATTTCCTGAAAATACTTAGAAATATTTCTGGATGTTTTGTGCATTCTTCGCCTCAGTGGTCTTATTCTTCAATCTCTAATACACATTCCCAACTACTCACATCATTTCTTTAAAGGATAGTGGGGGGACTTCCCTAGCGGCGCAGTGGTTAAGAATCTGCCTGCCAACGCAGGAGACACGGGTTCGATCCCTGGTCTGGAGGGATCCCACATGCCGCGGAGCAACTAAGCCCGTGAGCCACAACTACTGAGCCTATGCGTCACAACTACTGAAGCCCGTGCGCCTGGAGCCTGTGCTCCGCAACAGAAGAGGCCACCATAAGGAGAACCCTGGGCACGGCAACAAAGAGTAGCCCCCACTCGCCACCAACTACAGAAAACCCATGTGCAGCAACGAAGACCCGACGCAACCAAAATAAATAAATAAATAAATAAAATTGATTCTTTAAAAAAAGATAGCTAGTGGGTTCTCTCTTTACTCGTTCTGTTCTGTTTCTCTCTCCTCCACTCTCTTGGATGCTTCCAAAACAATGGTTTTACTGAGTCTCTCAACCATGAAATTCCCACGCCAGAATTATTTTCCCTGTTAAAACTCAAAGCAAAATTTGAAATTCTTTTTTTTCCCAATGATGTGTTATGACTTTGAAGGAGTCAACATCTCTTGGCACTCAACATTCAAGGACACTGCTCAGTATAGCCCAAATTATTCCTGATAGATTTACAAAGTATGCAAAGATTAACTGTTATTTCCTCCTGTACATTCTGAAAGTGAGAGCTCTTGCATGGTCCAGAGATGTCCTTTCAATCACCACTAATCAAAATAGCATCTACTGAACACTTACTGGGTTCAAGGCCATGGGCCTTAAGATTTAAAACATAGTCACAAAACCTCAGTAATATCACCTGAAAGGACACAACCTCTTTGTATCTAGTTATAATTATGTATCCTCCATACCTTATGTCAGAGAACTGCTTGGTAGCTTAAATATCTGTAGATAGATACCTGCTTATCACAACCCCAATTCAGAACTCTTTGGTAGTCCTGAGTTAACACATTGATTTTTCTCTTCTGTTTAGGATGGGGAGATGACATCACTTGGATGCAGACTTATGAGGAAGGTCTCTTTCATATTCAAAAAAGGTAAAACACCTCTCAATTAACTTTGACAGATGATACAGATACCTCCTCATAGGAGAGCCAAATACTAGCATGTTAGCTTTTCAGAGGATACAATAAGAATTTGCTCTGATATTGTATGCTGTTTGGACTAAGTGTTGCTATTAGAATTTTTTAATAAACAACAACTCTAGACACTTTTGTATTAATTTCTTAATTATCCAAGCAAGATTTTTTATCTGAGGAATAATTGACTTAACATTATATTAGTTTCAGGTATACAACTTAATGATTGGATATTTGTGTATATGCAAAATGATTACCACAATAAGTCTAGTTAACATCCACCAAGCAAACTTCTGAATATAAATTGTATAAACAAAACAGCATCACTCACTGGGCATTATACAAGCTTAAACAGGAACCTGACTTATAGCAGCACTTCTCAAAGTGGTCTGATCATCAGAACAACTCAGAGAGCTTTTTAAAAAATCCATATTCAGGGTCAACTACTTACTGAGTATCCACTTCTATGTGCCAGGCGCTCAGTGACCAAGAGTGACGTGATTTACTAAAGATCTACTAAATCTTTGGGGATGGAGCTGAGAAACCTGTACTTTTAAAAGCACCCCAAGAATTTATCAAATATCTAAAGAATGTTCAGTTCAACTCTTTGAAGAAAAAGAAAAGATTCCAAATAAGAATTGGGTAAAACACTCTCAACACAGGACAAATATTACAAAAAAAAAGAAGTCTACAGAATAATCTTATTTCCAAATAGAAATGTAAAAAACAAACAACATATTGGCAAAGAGCAGACAGCAGAACACTTAAAGAATATACCCTAATAAAGTGAGATTCAGGCTGGGAAAGCCAAAAGATTCAAGATTAATAAATCTACTAATTAATTTAATATTTATAAGGACACAAATCATACAAGTATCTCCTATCTCCACAAATGCTAAAAAAGCATTTAATAGAATGCCAAATCCATATTTGAAGTTAAAAAACTTATCGATCTCAGCAAAAAAAAGTCAACATCATGCTTACTGAGGAAAAACAAAGTATCCCACTGATGGATTCTTTAATCACCACAATTACTAACATTGTTCTGGAGATACTAACCAATGCAATTAGATGAGAAAAACTTACAAAGGAGAGAGTGAAAGAATCTTCATCTGCAGCTGATGACTGTGTTTTTGAAAAATTTGAGAATCAGCCCAAAGTATCAGAACTATGAAGATTCAGTTAAATTAGATGAGACTAAATTAATACCTAGAAATCGACAGCATTTATATATATATATATAATCAAAATAGTTAAAGACACTTATAAAATACCTTATATAAAATAGCAATAAAAAAAGATGAAATATCCCAGGATAAACTTGACAGAAAATGTACAAAATCTGTATGAACTAAATGTACTAGTGAGGAAAAAAAAGTACAAACCTCTGTGAAGGGATATCATGTTCTTGGATAGGAAGATTCAACATCGTCAAAATGTCAATCCTCTCTACAGTTCAAATATTTGTTAAGACAATCACAATATATTAGTACAAGTTTTTAAGTGATTTTAAAATTGAAATGGAAACATAGACAGACAAATAGTTAGGAAAATTCTGAAAAGAAATCAGTGGGAACTAGCCCTTAACCAATATGAAACATTTTAATAACACAGTATGTTACCAGTAAATGAATAGAATGGAGAGAACAGAAAACTGGATACTACAGAAATTGTTTACATGATTAAGTGGCATTTTGAATCAGGAGTAGGAGAGATAGAGTATGTAAAATAATTGTTAGAATTTGATAGCCATTTGTGAAAAATAAAAAAATTTGGACCTATACCTCACATTTTACATCAAAATAAATTATAAAGATTAATTATAAGAATGAAACCATTAAGGTGCTAGAAGACACTATTACTAAACTGTTATTTCTTTAAATTCTTGGAGTGGGGTACAATTAGGGTGAGGCATGAGGGATGTCTAGGATGCAAAAACAAAGCACTTAATTTTTTTTTTCTTTTTTTTTGCGGTACGCGGGCCTCTCACTGTTGTGGCCTCTCTCGTTACGAAGCACAGGCTCCGGACGCGCAGGCTCAGTGGCCATGGCTCACGGGCCCAGCCGCTCCGCAGCATGTGGGATCTTCCCGGACCGGGGCATGAACCCGCGTCCCCTGCATCGGCAGGCGGACTCTCAACCACTGCGCCACCAGGGAAGCCCCAAAGCACTTAATTTTGGTGCCCTAGATGCTACTCTTGCCTCACCCAAGTCCTCCTTTAGAGTTGAGTATGGCCAAAGGAAAAAAAAAGAAGAAAGAAAAATCCTAAAATAAATAACTAATATTTTTGATTATGCAAATTTCTGCACAACCAGAAATTTATCATAAGCAAACGAAAAAGGCAAAAAATACAAAACAGAAAACTATAGCACATATTACAAGAGTGAATTTCTCTAATATACAAAGTACTCATATAAATTTACAAGGAAAAGGTCAAGTCAATGACCTTGAAAAAATGAACATAAGATAGGAAAGATAGTTCACAGAATAAAAAAATTAGTAACCTAAACGTATGAGTAAGATTATTTTTTTTACAGCTTTATTGAGATATAATTTACATAAACATTGTGCAAATTTAAGGTTGAGAATGTGATGATTTGATGTATGTATATATTGCAAAATGATGACCACAATAAGGTTAATTATCACCTCACATAGTTAACGTGTGTGTGTGTGTGTGTGTGTGTGTGTGTGTGTGTGTGGTGAGAACTTTTAACATGTACTTTCTTATCAGCTTTCAAGTATACCATACAGTATTGTTAACTCTGGTCATCACTAGATTCCCAGGACTCACTCATAACTGGAAGTGTGTACCCTTTGAGCACCTTCACCCATTTTCCCCACCTCCCAATCTCCACCCCAGGAAACTACCAATCTACTCTCTGTTTCTATGAGTTTGGTTTTTACTTTTTTTTAAATTCCAGATTCTACGTAGAAGTGAGATCATACAGTATTTGTCTCTGACTTATTTTACTTAACATAATATGCTCAAGGTTCATTCACGTTGTCACAAATGTACTGAGAGTCACTTAGGCTGCTTCCATGTGCTGGCTATTGTAAATAATGCTGCAATGAACATGGGGATGCAGATATCCCTTTGAGAGAGTGAAATAGTGATTTCATTTTCTTTGGGTATATACCCAGAAGTAGGATTGCTGGATCATGTGGTGACTATTTTTTATAAGAAAGTAAAACCACATTAACTTCCCTCTTTCACCTACTGGTTAGAAGAATTAAAAGCTCAATAACCAGTTTTAGTGAGGGTAAATACTTACCTCTCACATGATCAGAGAGAATATAAATTGGTACAGCTTCTAAGGAGAGTATATACAGTGCATCAAAAATTATAAATGCACATACTCTGATGCAGAAACTCCACTTCTGGAAATTTATTTACAAATATACCCACCCATGTGGGGGTGGGATAGGGAGGGTGGGAGAGAGGGTGATGCAAGAGGGAGGAGATGTGGGAGCATGTGTGTATGTATAACTGATTCAGTTTGTTGTAGAGGGAAAACTAACACACTATTGTAAAACAATTATACTCCAATAAAGATGTTAAAAATATATATATATATACCCACCCATGCGCAAAATTATATGTAACTAACATCATGTTCACCAAAGCATCTTTTTAAATGTCTGAAAACAATCTAAACATAAAAAATTGAAAAGAATTTAAATATCTGTTTTGAGGAGACTAATAAAGTAAAGATGATCCATTTAATGGAATATTATACAAAAGCACAAGGGACTAATATCCAAGATATACCATTATGCTAAAAAAGCCAAATGCAAATACATGTGTATAGCGTGCTAGTATTTGTATTTTTTAAAAAGAAATTATATATATATATATATATACATATGGACATGCATATTAACATACACCATTCATAATCATATACATTTACATAAGTATATATACAAGCACATGCATATGCACATGTATATTTTGTTATATGACCTGAAAAACTCTGGAAGCAAACTTAGAAAATGGTAACACTGCTTATTTCTTGAAGGCGGGAACGGGAGAAGGAATTTTTACTTTTTTAACTTTTGAATTTTAAACCATCTGAATTTGTAACTTATTTTCAATAAAAACCTGTAGAATTTTAAAAGATAATTCACCAAATGATGCTGATAAGCAGCTAGGCTTGGAAGGCTCTGGTTTTAGAGCATCTCAGAAGTGCAGCTCCCCAAAATTTTTACTCTTTCTCTCACTCGAATTTCTCATAATCTGATGTGCTAGTTCATAAGATTATTTTTCCCAATTTAAAATGCTTTATTTTTTAAATTCTTTTTAAAATTCTTTTCCTATTTAGGTTATTACAGAATATTGAGCCAAGTTCCCTGTGCTATACAGCAGGTCCTTGTTGGTTATCTATTGTAGTGTGTACATGTCAATCCCAAATTCCCAGTCTATCTCTCCCCCCACCCTTCACTCCTGGTAACCATAAGACTAGGGACCACCTGTTTTATTGATAATTTGGTCTGTGAGCTAAGGATGATTTTTACATTAAAAGAATGTTTTTAATCAAAAAAAGAAAAATATCTTGTGACACATGGAAGTTACTTGAAATTCAAATTCCAGTGTTATAAATTAAGTTTTACTATAACACGGCCACTCTCACCTTGTTGCATGTTGTCCATGGCTGCTTTCATGCAATAACAGCAGAGGTGAGCGGTTGTGAACAAGACCACATGGACTGCAAAACCTCAAATACTTACCATCTTCCTCTTTGCTTTAAAAGTTTCTGAGACCTTTTTCAGGTGTTCCTACTTCAGTGTCTGCCAGAAACAGAAGCTTTTCCTAAAACTGATTACTGTCTTGGTTTGACTGTCTGAACAACCCATTCAAAGCTGAACTATTAAGACTGAGTATTCTGTGGTCTTGAGACATTTTTCCTTGGACTCCAGTTGGCCAGAAGTCTGATGGAGAAATTAGTTTTCCAAGAGTTACATCAATGTCTTTCCTTGCAAAGAGTTATCCTTATTTCCACCTGTTGTGCTGGGAAGAAAGGGTAGCAGCTCAGGAAATCAGAATGACTCATGCCCCTGAATTGTTCTGCATCACAGGACACCTCTATCTACCTAAGTGCAATCAGAGAAAAAGTTATCTAGTAAAAGAATTACTACTTGGTGCTTAGGAGGTCTAAGTTCTGTATGTGTCTCTAAAGAAATGTCAATGAATATTCTTAGGCTCAGTTTTCCACTAATTAAAAAGAGGTAATAATATTTCATTCATTGGATATCTAATCTGCTTTTTCACCAGTAAATGTGAAGTTGTTGGCAAATGTTAGCTTTTTATGTTATAAATTTTAAGAGATAAGTGGTAGGATTTATTCCTACCTAAAATTAACTTACATTCTAAGTTTGAGGATTAAATGAAATTATTTACACTTCAAAGTGTGTAATTTAACACTTTTGAGACTAAAGCTTGAAAAAACAGGATTATTCAGTAACAAGTATTTCATATGATTACGTCTGTTGTTTTTAAAAAGATTTATTCATGATATGTATACACTCGTCTATCTCTTTCTGTACCTAGCATCCTTGCAAAATTAAAGAAACATTTTTAAAAACATATACCCAGGACTGGGCTTCCCTGGTGGCGCAGTCGTTGAGAGTCTGCCTGCCAATGCAGGGGACACGGGTTCGAGCCCTGGTCTGGGAGGATCCCACATGCCGCGGAGCAACTGGGCCCGTGAGCCACAACTACTGAGCCTGCGCGTCTGGAGCCTGTGCTCCGCAGCAAGAGGGGCCGCAATAGTGAGAGGCCCGCATACCGCGATGAAGACTGGCCTCCGCTCGCCACAACTAGAGAAAGCCCTCGCACAGAAACGAAGACCCAACACAGCCAAAAATTAATTAATTCATTAACTTAAAAAAAAAAAAACATATACCCAAATCATAATTATTTTGTCCTTCACTGTAGTTCTAATTTTTCTCGTATTCTAGACAGCAGCGTAGTCAAAGAGCTACCACCAAAACTTTTCTTCAGAGTTAAAATCAAAATGACACTGAAAAATATATAGGAAGGGAACTCTCCCTGAGACTGTTGGTAATTGTAAGTTGTGACAAGAATAAAAGGTTGTGAAAATGGTCAAATATTAATAGACTTTTTGAAAAACTAAAAACAAAAAACCTAAGTAAAAACTTCGACACTTCCAAAATTTTATATCAGATGTTCATTGGAAATGAATACTACTACCTTGCTCATAATATCCTTTCATCTATGGAGACAGAATTGACTTTTATTTTTCTAACTGTACTACAGTACACATAAGAACGACCCGGTAAGCTTGTTAAGCTAAGGATTCCTGGACCTCACCCCCACAGATGCTGATTGAGTGGGCCCAAGAGGGAGCCTGAGAATTTACATTTCTAATGAGCTACACTTCTGGTGACGCTGATGCTTCAGTGCTGAGACCATGTTATGACTAACAGGACTACAGACTACAGCGCCGTGATTTGTCAGGCTGAGATTTTTACTTTATGTCTCATAGAAAGTATGAGAATCTTAAATCTAATTTCACTGTACATTTTGACTTAAATTAATCACTTGGCTCAATTCCACACTCTCTCTGTTTAGTAACAAGCCACTGATGGTTATTCATCACTTGGAGGACTGCCAATACTGCCAAGGTAATTTTTGCTCCTGAGATCTTATTGTATCTCCAATATGAAGTAGGAAAGTGACCTGGTTACAAATTGTTAAGAAGGCACTCAGGAAACTCTCCCCCAAAAAAAGGGACAACTGCTAGAGTACCACCATTTTACTAAGGTGCCTAAAGACTACAATGATTGTTAGTAATCTAAATATATTTATATTATATGTCCTTTAGAATTTTATATCCTTCTTCCTCCCCTGCCCCCCCCCACAAAAAAGGTAGGAAAACTGGCTGAAAGAAGATGCTGTTTTAACCAATGAGTCAATGAATTACATGACATTATAAAACTGGTGATTTCATCAATGTGATTCTCTCTTGATGTCTTCTTGAATAGACTCTGTCCCTCATTGCTTTCCAATGAGAGATGAAGTGGCAATGAGCCAATGAACTATTTACATCCAAGTTACAGATGCAAACAAATGCAAAATACTAGCTTAATTTTGCTACATTATATTGAAGGCGTCTTGATCCTTGAAACTAATTGACATTATGTTTTCTCCCACAGCACTAAAAAAAGTGTTTGCCCAAAATAAAGAAATACAAGAAATGGCTCAGAATAATTTCATCATGCTGAATCTCATGGTACATGACCTCTACAATGTTTTCTTAATACCTCAATTCAGTGGAAAAGCTGAATCTCTTTTTTTATCTTTTTTTAAAGACAAAAAGAGCTATAAAGTATTAGTGGATATAGAATGTTATATAGAATTGTAAGAGGCCAAAATATACAACTTACTGAAAGGCTTGTTTACATAAAATATTTTTAAATCAACTGTTAAAAACAATCCAATCCAATAACATTTTTTTTCGTCTTTTTCCTAGCATGAAACCACTGATAAGAATTTATCACCTGATGGACAATATGTGCCTAGAATCATGTTTGTCGGTAATTAATTGTATAATCTCTTTTCATCAGATTTAGAAAATCAGTAGCCGTCTTGCTTTTGTTTACTTTTAAATGCTAGTTCAAGTACTATTCCTTTTAAAGGGAAGTCTTAGTAACCCAGTCAATAACAGTTCTTGTTAGGTCAATAATCAAACTCATATATCTATAACTTGCAACTTATACATATTAAATTTTAATTTTTAAATTAACTGATGCTATGAAATCAATATCCCAATGTAGTTTCAGTATCGTTCTCTAAACTATTATATGTTGACAGAGACCTGGGACACACTAAAATGAGAATTCAGATTAACTCATAATGAATTCACATGTATGCAAACTGATTTTGCTTATAAATTTGCTTAACGTTTGTTTTAGAGTAAGAGGCAAGAATAATTTTCAGAATATTTTAAATAATATGTAAGGGACTTCTTTTTTCTTGGCAGATCCTTCTTTAACAGTCAGAGCTGATATAACTGGAAGATACTCAAACCGATTATATACATATGAACCTCAGGATTTACCGCTATGTAAGTATTCACAGATTATCTTGAACAGTGACACTAGCAACACCTGACTGTTAGAAGGGTCACTGATACCCTACATGGGTGCTTCCCCACAAACAGTGCTACTCACACATCACACTCCCTGGGGCTGGTAGTGGTGATAATGGTTAAATGGAAACTCTTAGCTCCCATCAAAATCAGAATTTCTGGGGCACCTCAGAATTTCTTTTTTCAACAGGGATCTCTAATAATTCTTGTGATCACTAAATGTTAACACCACCAAAAAGAATAGAGTACACATGAAAATTAAACCTTAAGAAAGCCAGTCCATTCTTCTGGTATGAAAGATTATATGTGAATTCCTCAAAGTGACCATAATTAAATCTCTCTTCCTTTAATGCCTATAAGCAAGGAGATACAGTCTGACTTGGGACTTTCATTTTTACAACATTCACTATCAACTATGCTTAATAAGATAGCTATGCCTGTCATATCCAGAAATACTGCTACAAAATATTCAGTTAACAAAACAGATACTCCCTCAAAATCCCTTTGATAAAATTTTTTAACATTAAGTTAATTAACCAGCTCTGAATGGTCTAATCCTTAAATTTACACGTACACTTTTATCATAATATTCTCTAAGGTTGCAGATAAATCCCCAAATCTTTATAGCTGTTAATTTTAATGGATCAATTTTAGATTCAGGGATTAATTTAAAAATTTGATACTCTCATTTACTAATAGAATAATATATATTTACTTCTATTACAGTGATAGAAAACATGAAGAAAGCATTAAAACTTATTCAATCCGAGTTATAATGTATTACCTCTAAGAGGTCAAATGTCACGAAGAAAAACTTCTGGCTAATTGACTAATACTAATGAGCAGGTAAATGAATTTTGTAACATTACCATTTAGATTTTTAATGTGTTTGAATATTCTTAGGAAGGTAAAATTATATTTCAATAAATATCAAAACCGGAGCATGACAATATTGTGGTTTGATTTCTGCCTGCATCGGTAGCAAAGAAACCTTGCTGATAGTTATAGTGGAGACAGGAAGACCTAAATAAGAGGTGTCTACACTGCTTGTTTCTATTTCCTCATCTATCATCCATTCCCTCAAGTAATCTAATCTTAATTCTGATCCCTCTATTATATCGAACCTGCAAGTTTAGGTCATAAATGATATGCATGTTGCCAAAGCAAATGGATGCACCTCTAGCCACTTATTATTTAACTTTTAGCAGCATAACTTTTAGAGTTAACCATTTCTTTCTTTTTTTTTTACTTTAAGCCAGACACTTATAAAGTAATTACAATAAATTTAAAATATATTTTAAAACTTTAAATATGTTTTGCTTAATTACTAGGTAGATATTTAACACTTTTAATCATTTTAAGAAAAATGTAACTGCCTTCATAATATTAAAGAATACCTCCAGTTAACTAGCAGAAGAGGAATCTAATCATTCTGAAATTATTAAACATTCAACCACCAACTCAATTCTTCACAGGAAGCTTTTGGAGGATCACATCCACGTCTTCTATTTCTTTAAATAACACACACGCAAAAATCCTAATTTTTTATGAACAAAATTTCCCTAATCATTTGGAGTAATTCTAATTACTAATGGAAACCCCATAATCAGCTGGGAATAATTCTCAGAAATGAGAGAATATTTCAGATGGGAAAATTTTTCCTAATCCATAGGATTTGATTACATTTAAATAATTTGAAGTTTTGAAATATAAAGGTACACTTTTATATGAGACAGATATACAACATCTATGATACTGATGTCTGATTAATTCCAATGTTTCATGAGTCAGAGAAAGAAGGGTTTCTTTCAAGTTTTATCTGATCATTATTCAGTTCATTTTAAGCACATTTTTAGCAACTGATCTATTTGGATATAAACAGTTTACAAGACCATCAACACTAGATATCCATGTATCCCCACTGCAAAAGAATATTAAATATCCTATTTTTTAAATTTTAGATCAAAGTTTGGAGTTAATTTTTTAATGCATTCTAAGAGACCAAAGTGTACTGGTATACTCTAATAATATAATGTATAAAGACTAATATAACTGATTTCATTGTTGCATAAATAGTGCAGAAGCAGAAAATGTCTGTGGTCATTGCAGTGAACTAAGAAGGAACCAGTTGACAATTTAGTTGCTGTTTTAAGAACTAATAAAATAGAATATTCACTTGTTTTTCTTCAATTAGTGTAAAAATGTTACTAAATGATAAATTGATTACTCTTTACCATGAAAATATATGTGCCTTTATACTTTTATCATATGTATTTAAATTACATATAATTCAATTATGCATATAATTATACATACACTAACATTTACTATACATCTATTATATATATATATAAAATTTGATAATAAGTTATATTAATCAATGAAGTCTTGTAACAATTTAGTTTCCTTCTCTACTCTAACAATTAAATTCTATATCTTAGTGGATATTTCTATCTAATTTCTTCACTTTATAAAATTAGTGGCTTAAATTCCATCATTTCTGTGGTTACCCTTGAAATGCAGGACTAGGCATAGAACCCATATGTGTACATATAACTTTACTTCTATTACTTTTAGCCTTGTAACCTCCAAAAAAGTATTTATTCTTTCTCTAACACATCCAATATTAAGAATTAAATTACTTACACCAGCTACCTGAAACACTGTGCACAATTCTGTGTGTATAGGCGTTTTCACAGAGGAGTTTGGGGAACTTTCAATTGCATTTCAAAGAGATAAAACAGTTTAAAAGTTACATATTCAATGCAGAAAACTATAAGACACTGATGAAAGAAATTAAAGATGATACAAACAGATGGAGAGATATACCACGTTCTTGGATTGGAAGAATCAACACTGTGAAAATGATTATACTACCCAAAGCAATCTACAGATTCAATGCAACCCCTATCAAACTACCAATAACACTTTTCACAGAACTAGAAGAAAAAAAATTCACAATTTGTATGGAAACACAAAAGACTCCAAATAGCCAAAGCAATGCTGAGAAAGAAAAATGGAGCTGGAGGAATCAGGCTACCTGGTTTCAGACTATACTACAAAGCTACAGTAATCAAGACAATATGGTACTGGCAGAAATATAGATCAATGGAACAGGTAGAAAGCCCAGAGATAAACCCACACACCTATGGTATAAGGGAGGCAAGAATATACAATGGAGAAAAGACAGCCTTTTCAGTAAATGGTCCTGAGAAAACTGGACAGCTACATGTAAAAGAATGAAATTAGAACACTGGCTGAGACGATACACAAAAATAAAATCAAAATGGATTAAAGACTTAAATGTAAGGCCGGACACCATAAAACTCTTAGAGGAAAACATAGGCAGAACACTCTATGACATCAATCACAGCAAGATCCTTTTTGACCCACATCCTAGAGAAATGGAAATAAAAACAAAAATAAACAAATGGGACCTAATGAAACTTAAAAGTCTTTGCACAGCAAAGTAAACCATAAACAAGATCAAAAGACAATGCTGAGAATGGAATAAAATATTCGCAAACAAAGCAACTGACAAAGGATTAATCTCCAAAATATACAGGCAGCTCAGGCAGCTCAACATCAGAAAAACAAACAACCCAATCCAAAAATGGTCAGAAGACCTAAATAGACATTTCTCCAAAGAAGATATACAGATTGCCAACAAACACATGAAAGAATGCTCAACATCATTAATCATTAGAGAAATGCAAATCAAAATTACAATGAGGTGTCACATCACACCAGTCAAAGGCCATCATCAAAAACTCTAGAAACAATAAATGCTGGAGAGGGTGTGGAGAAGAGGAAACCCTCTTGCACTGTTGGTGGGAATGTAAATTGATACAGCGAATATGGAGATCAGTATGGAGGTTCCTTAAAAAAATAAACATAGAACTACCATGCGACCCAGCAATCCCACTCCTGGGCATATACCCTGAGAAAACCATAATTCAAAAGGAGTCATGTACCACAATGTTCATCACAGCTGTATTTACAATAGCCAGGACATGGAAGCAACCTAAGTGTCCACTGACAGATGAATGGATAAGGAAGATGTGGCACACATATGTAATGGAATATTATTCAGCCATAAAAAGAAATGAAATTGAGTTATTTGTAGTGAGGTGGATAGACCTAGAGTCTGTCATACAGAGTGAAGTAAGTCAGAAAGAGAAAAACAAATACCGTATGCTAACACATATATATGGAATCTAAAAAAAAAAGATGGTCATGAAGAACCTAGGGGCAGGACAGGAATAAAGATGCAGATGTAGAGAATGGACTTGAGGACACGGGGAGGGGGAAGGGGAAGCTGGGACGAAGTGAGAGAGCGGCATGGACATATATATACCACCAAATGTAAAATAGATAGCTAGTGGGAAGCAGCTGCATAGCACAGGGAGATCAGCTCTGTGCTTTGTGACCACCTAGAGGGGTGGGGTAGGGAGGGTGGTAGGGAAGGAGACACAAGAGGGAAGAGATATGGGGATATATGTTTATGTATAGTTGATTCACTTTGTTATACAGCAGAAACTAACACACCATTGTAAAGCAATTATACTCCAATAAAGATGTTAAAAAAAAATACGAGACAGAAGATGCAATTAGAGGAAATTGGCTCTGGGCATAGAAATATCGGCAACTTAAATTTAGGCATAATGGGTCAGTCTGCTGGAATCACATGCTAGAAAAAGATCAGGAGATCACAAGCCAGGAAATTCTGTGATGTGGCCAAACAAAAGGCCACTTTGCTCAAGTTCTGTGGGTTGCAAATGGTGTGTCGAGAGCACCCCGTGGCATTCTAGATATTCACCAGAAAAGAGTGTTCTGTGATTCTGTGCCGTCACATAGAGCTGGGCGGGGTGGTGGTGGATGGAGAGTGTGGTTATGCAGTTCTGGGAAGATAGTGTAGGAGTTGGCTGGAAGAGGTTTTAAATAGACATTTTATGAGAAGGGAGAGTGAAAAGTCTATTCATATTATGTTTTTAAATCAGCAATAAAAGAAATTAATCATAAAAAAGAGTTACATATTCAAAAACAGATTAGAATAGGATTGTCAGTAAAGAACATCCAGTTGAATTTAAATTAGAGATTAGCAACCATTTTTTTTTAGTATAAGTACGTCCTATGCAATATCTGGAACACAGTTATGCAAAAAATGTATTGCTATTTATGTGAAATTCACTTTTAACTGAGTGACCTGTGCTTTCATTTGCCAACAATGGCCACCCCAGTTTAGAATCACTGCACTAGATGCCACTCCTTCTCCTCCTCTTTCCCCTTAATTTTTGCCTAAAATAGCAACATTTCTTTTTTTTTTTTGCAACATTTCTTTATATTTCAAATCAATCTGTCAGTTTCTGAGTTCCAGAAAATAACCTCAATTATTTTATAGCATTTAATCTCTCCTAATTTAACTGCTGCTCTGTGCCAGACACTGTGTTTGATATTATAGATCGAAAGTTAACTTAGATAAAAATAAGGCTGTTTTGTTCCCAAGAGGAGTTCATAATTTAGTGGAAAGAGAGATCACTGAGGAGAAACAATTCCTTAAGAAATAATGTAATAGGACAATGTGGGAGCAGAGGAGAGATGGCCTGACTCCTAGTGGGGCTTCACACAGGATGCAGCACCCATGCACCTTGAACAAGAATGTATTCCACCATTACAGAAATTCACATGATGAAACAGAGAATAAAGCACATTATAGGGGCTACAGAAATTCTCATTCATTGGTTTAACTCTAAAATACAAAAGTATACAAGGTTTTCTTAGTAATGCCTTTGAGAATTTTAGATTAGGCTTAAGATACTGTGTCAAGCTTCAGACAAACTTCTTTAACATATAGGATTACATAGTATAAAGACTGATAGAGATGTGCTTGGGAGTCCTCAGTAGCACTCCTAAGAACACAACCGCACTTAAAGTGATGCATAATACATAATCTGTGTATCCACGGACATCCTTACTGTGTAGAGAAAGATAAGCTTTTTTACTGTTTTTAAAAATTGTTTCTTATGCGATGTCTGTTTTTTAGCAAAGTGAAAAGCCCTTGGGAGCTGAAAATCAGTCTCTCTCCCTCTCCACCTCTCTCTCTCTCTTTCTCTCTCTCTCTCTCTCTCTCTCACACACACACACACACACACACACACCGCCCCCTCACAAAATAAGCTGTGACTGCTGTGCAGGGATGCAGGATTGCAGCAGGCACCCATAGGAGGACGCCATTAAGTGTGTACCTCCCCTGACGCTGGCAGTGATACACTTTATGAATACCAGTTTATGGACATCTTTTCTTCGAAGAAGAAATAAATCCACTGCCCACAGCTTTGAAATCAGGCAACTGGATTTTTGCTGAGTATTGACTACTGCAACTTCTTGAAATATATTACAGTGCAAGGATAGGATGCTGTTACAAGTTAAATTACGTTCCCCCAAAATTCATAGGTTGAAGTCCTAAATCCCCCAGTAATTCAGAATGTGACTTCATTTGGAAATAGAGTCACTGAAGATATCATTCATTAAGTTAAGATGAGGTCAGACTGGAATAGGGTGGGCCCCTAATCCAATATGACTGGCATCTTTATAAAAAGGGGAAATTTGAACACAGAGATATGCACAAAGGCAGAATATCCTGTGAAGATGAAGACAGAGATCTGGAGATGCTACAGAAGCCAAGGGATGCCACAAGTTACCAGCAAACCACAAGAAGCCAGATGAGAGATGTGAACAGACGGTCCTTCACAGCAATCAGAAGGAACCAGTCTTGCCAACACTTGGATCTCAGACTTCCAGCCTCCACAACTGTGAAACAATAAATTTCTGTTGTTTAAGCTAGCCTGTGGGTGGTACTTTGTTAGACAGCCCTAGAAAACCAATCCAGATGCTTTCCCCTCTCCCATCCCCAGTTTGTATGATTCCCATGGTAGGTAAGGAAACACCAAAACTTCTCATCACACACTTAAAAAGAAGGCCTGCTAGAAGTGAAGAATCATTTTTCACAATACGTTTGTCTGGTTCTAGTCTACCCTCCAAACAAATTTCTGCCAAATTAAATGTTATTTTAGTACTCAGAGCTGTATATAATCGGTTAAGTTAGGCTTATGAAATATCAACATCTAACACTGTGGTTTTAATGCAGAAACAAAAGTCATACCTAGAGAAAGAGTTATTATATTTGGTATTTTTCGTTATTATTAAAGCAAACACACTGAACTCGCACAGAGCTGAGGTCCTTGCAGAGATTATCTTATTAATACCTCACCACAAATGTGAAATACCTTCACCCTCATTTCACTTATGATCAGCTGGGACCTGAAGATGTGTAATAACTTGATAAAAAGAGAAAAAAGAAAAAAAAAGTCACATAGCTAGTTAGCAGAGCCAGTGCTCAAACCCAGCAAGTCTGGCTCCAGGGTCAACACGTTTTACCACCATATAATTCTGCTTTGGATCTGTATGTTGTAAAAAAAATATATGATTTAATTAAAACTGACAGTGTGCAATAACTGAAAACATGTAGAGTATGTCCTTTATAAAGGAAGGGCAGTTCACATGGATTCCAATTAACATTTTATAGAAAGACTGTACACAGTCCTGCCATTCTTGGCTTTGAGCCTCCACCCCCAACAAACCAAAGGACAAGCTTCTACAAGCTTTTGGTGACCCTGCAACTGATTCTCAACATAAGCATCCAGGGAACCAAGAGAAGAGGCACAGGACAGTGTGATTTCAAATCCCAAACACACCTCCTCATTGACAGTCACGAATCTAAGTGACCCACTATTCCTACTTTATCACGCTATGCGCTGTACCCATAGGTAAACTTCCAAGAAAACAGCTTACCTTTGGCAGAATTCTTCACGTTCTTAAAGACCTCTTTTCGGGTTACACATTGCCCTCTTGAAATCACGCACTACCCAGAGCTCCTCTTGCCAGACCAGCTCTAGGTAAATTCTTACATCAGTGACTTTTGCTCTCCTCTGTAAGATATTTGTGATTAGTACTTCCACCTGTGTTCCCATCCTTAACGATAGAAAGCTGAAGCTATCTATTGAAGCTTCAGTGCCTCCAGGTACTAACAATTAATGGGCTTTCAACTACCCCTTAAGACTACCTGTTCTGTCTACCTAAAACCATATTGAAGCTGCTCTCTTCTGACTTTATTAATCCTAAGGCATTTAGGAATTTTATTTACACTAACCATAAACGTTTTGGTATCCTAAGAAAAAATGCAGAGTAAAGCAACACACCCCAAAAGAGCAAGTTATGTAGCTTGACTTGCTTTCATGCCTATATTTGGCAAATAACTTGTATAAATCACACAGGAGTCTTAGACAATCATGTTTCTTGGGTCAGCCATGTTAATACCACTCTAAAACCTTTGTAAAAATTATGTGGTAGTTTGTTTCAAAACTTTCAAGCCCTAAAATATAATAATTAGTCATCTTTCTGTATCCATTGTGTATTAAAGTCTTTCCAAAGAAGGGCAATCTCAGAGGCAAACTCTTTAGGGGAACACTTTATGTGATGTGATCAGCCTGAAATTCTTGTTCTCTGGGTGGCTTCTTTAAAAAGCAATGGCACTGGAGGCTTCCCTGGTGGCGCAGTGGTTGAGAGTCCGCCTGCCGATGCAGGGGACACGGGTTCGTGCCCCGGTCCGGGAAGATCCCACATGCCGCGGAGCGGCTGGGCCCGTGAGTCATGGCCGCTGGGCCTGCGCGTCCGGAGCCTGTGCTCCACAACGGGAGAGGCCACAACAGTGAGAGGCCCGCGTACCGAAAAAAAAAAAAAAAAAATACTGTAAATCAATTACACTTCAGTAAAAAAGGGTATGCAAAAACAATACAACAAAACTAAAAAACAAAGCAATGACAGCTACTTCAAGGAACACCGCTCCACTACAAATTCATTCTCCAGATTTTATAAGTTTATTGTTAAGTACCGAGAGCAACCTTTTCAGGGAGAACTCTAAGATCAAGGGTCAGCCAAACGTCGGTCCGTTAAAATAGGACTTCTGGTCATTTACAAAGACAAACCACTGTGAGCAGAGTATCCTTTTCTTGCTATCATCCTCTCCACGAATGACGATCTCTTTCTCTCAGCTAATGTGGGCCATCACACGTGTTGCTACCATGGCAGAACAGGAGGTGATTGGTTTATTTCATCCCTTGCACTAGATCATTCCCCTGAAGAATTCACAAATGCACCCACATGCCCAAAGCTGACGGTATTTTTTAGCCTCTGTTTGACCCCATTACTGCAAAACGTTTTCTCTCACAGAACCTGAAAGCAATCCTTATGGGCTGTGACAAATGTCCACACCCTTTGGAATCTGATCAGGCCATCTTGGCATGGGGCAGCTCAAACAAACCCAGGCTGCATAGCGTCAGCGGCCTTCTCAGGAGCTGGAGGAACAGGATACCAGCCTGCATCCGCCTCCTTACAGATGGGTGTTGGCTCACTTTAGGCAGATGGTGGGTTTACAAGTCTAACGTATTATATATTTCTCAATAGACAAATATTTGCACTGGACCAGAATGAATAAGAAAACATTCCTCAACTTAGTTTCCAAAGTATATCCGAAGTTTTAGGGCACCTCAGCATTTAAACTGCTGTACGAGGTAGAGGAATGAACCATGGGTCCTATCGTTCCTTTCTCTTCTGCTTAAAACCTGCGCCAATCAATAAAGGAAGAGGATGGAAGGCAGACGTGTAGTGAGGTCTGTTGGGGATTTACTAGATTTCTCCCATTTGGAGAGCCCCTTGATGTGTAAGTACATGCATACTTTAGCTCTAATAAAAGGGTACAAGTCAGGTTCTCAACTTGAGCCAGAAAGTATGGCCTATCTAGTCTTCTCTCTCTAGTAATTTATGTTGTTTCTTTCCACAGTATGATATGGTCATTTTTCATCATAAATGTGAACCACACTGGTGAAGAAATTTAAGTAAATGTTCAACAGGTTTAACAGAATATGAGTTTCACATTACACCTTTAGAGCATGAGTATACATAGCTGTCTCTCCCTTGTAGGCCTGTTTTTCGCTTTTTCTATACTTACTGAAAAGGTGGGAGATTGGTAATTAATTTGGCTTCCTTGCTGAACTTGAAAGAGCTGCCCCACTACAGGGGGAAGGAGACAGATGGAGTTCAATGGGATGATGACATTATGGAAAACACATAACCTTCTCCAAAGCAGAAACCAAAGAAAAGCGAATTGGCCATTGGAATGAAAATTAATTTCATAAATACAGTAAATGTTTTAGGTCCTCTAAAATGTGGTATTTTGACTTTTGAAAATGAGTCACAGTAGGAAAACTTCTTTAAATGGCTATTCCCCCCCAAAAGCAAAATAATTTGACCCATAAACTTTCTCATCCAGGGTAACAGGAAAATTAGATTTAAGAAGGAAGATAATTTGATTCATCTGATTTTCACCACAAGGAGAAAGCAATCCAAGTGAGATAGAATTTCCAAAGGACTTCTTATATTTCCTTCCAGAAGGAAGGTCCAGAGAAATGCAGTAATTGAGTTTTCTAGTCATGCAAGAGTGCCTGACATGGCTTGGACTAGGACCACAGACGAGTATCTGGGGTAGATTTAGTGAAAATATTAGGGAAAGACAGTTTCTCTCTCTCTCTCTCTCTCTCTCACTCTCTCTCTCTCAC
The DNA here is from genome assembly GCF_026419965.1 of Kogia breviceps. Lineage (NCBI taxonomy): Eukaryota > Metazoa > Chordata > Mammalia > Artiodactyla > Physeteridae > Kogia > Kogia breviceps. The sequence continues at coordinate 69,781,214 of NC_081318.1, read as the reverse complement.
TCTCACAAATTTAAGACAATTAGGGGGGGGGGGAAAGGGACTTAAGAGAAGTGAGTTATGACATGAATATCCATTTATGTTCTTTGAGAAGTGCAAGTAAAAATGGGAATAATTTTTAATTATTTTTGTTGGATGGAGCCTATAAGGCCTGAGAGTTACCTGAGTTAGAATCATTACTTTAATCAAATATTCTGCTTAATTATGATTCATGATCCATGAAATATCTTCAAAGCATAGATTTTAGAACATATCTGTCTTAAATAAATAATAAAATTAATCTTTGATCATTTAGAGCTTTCTAGTATCTCAGATTTTCATCACATACAAAGAGACAGACATTTCCCTCTCTCCCTATTATTCAAAATCTCAGGAGCATTCCATACCGCTGATGCCTCTCATGAAATATTTCCCTACTTTTGTTATTTTAACTCTCCATACTGTAGATTTTCTACCTGCCTTCCTGGCCAATCTTCTCTAATGTCCTCCCCAAATCTCTGATCAACCTCCAAACTTGGAAAGCACTAGGGCTCCATCCTAGGCCTTCCTTTACTTTTTACCTATAATCTCTCCATAAGTTACCTCATCTAATTCTATTTATTTAAAACCTACTGATAAACTGATGACTCACAAATCTTATTTCCAGTCCTGATTTCTCCACTGGGTGCCAGACTCCATGTTAGTAAATGGCACCATCTTAATGGTTCAAACCAAAACCTTCCCATGACTTTGGAAAACTCACCCATGATTATTCCTATTTCTCATTCCCCACAGCTAACCCTTCACCAAGTCCTTTTGACTGTACCATCGAAATATATTTCTTTGCATATGACATTTCCTCTACCTCCAATGTCACCCTCTAGACTTATTCACTATAACATTTCACATAGACTACTGCAGTTGCTTCTTAACTATTCTTCTTGCTCCAGTTTTTCCTTTGTAAGCCAATAAATCTTTTTTAACCTAGAATAACGTTTTTTAAAAAATGGAACAAGCGCAAACCACTCCCTGGCATAAACCCACTTAATGGTTTCCCAGTGGACTATGTCTCTGCATGTTCAGATAAGAAAACCCAGTTCAAATTGACTTAAATGATAAAGGGAATTCACTGACTCACATAAGGAAGATCCAGAAATAGAGCATCTAAAAAATGTCACCAAAGTCCCATTTTCTGCTTTCTTCTGCCATCCACAGTGTTGAATTTCTCCCAATAATAGTTCATAAAATGTCTATCAGACACAATCAGGATAACCAATTTTCTTGTTCATGTCCAAAAGGAGGGAACAAGTGTCCCACGGTTTGCCCTAATTGCATGTCTTGGGTCACAGGCCCACCCCTGACAAAAATGACTATGAACAGAGGATTGGAATATGCTGATTGGCCTAAGCCAACTAGGACCCATTCATGGAGCCGGAGACAGGGTCAGCAATGCATGAAGATAGATAAGATTCAGAAAATCAGAAAAACGGAAGAAGGATGTCTTAGTGCAGGCTGCTGTAACAGAATATCATAGGCTGAGTGCCTTAAACAACAATCATTTATTTCTCACAGTTCTGGAGGCTAGAAGTACGAGATCAGGGTGCCAGCATGTTTGGGTTTTTGGTGAAGGCTCTCTTCTTGGTCTACAGAGAGCTGTCCTCTCCTTGTATTCTCACATGTTAGAGAGACAGACAGACAGACAGACAGACAAACAAATAAAGCACTCTTTTGGTCTCTTCTTTTAAGGGTACTAACCCACTCATGAGGGCTCCACCCTCATGACCTAATTACCTTCCAGAGGCTCCACCTCCTAATATTATCTCATTTGGGAGTTAAGATTTCAACATATGGATTTTGGGGGAATACAAACATTTAGTCCACAACAAGGGGAAAATGAAAGTTAGGTAGGCAACTAACAATGTCCATGGTTCATGGCCTGTAAGGTGCTACTGATCCATTTCCTTTCTCTCGGCCTTCTACCCAACAGTCTCGTACCAGTCTTCTTCTTGCTCACTGTGTCGACGTACACCGGCACTTATATTGCCCTCTCATGCCAAGAAGCTCTTCCCCATCTCAGATTATTTGCACTCACTGCTTCTACCTAAAATAGTCTTTGCCAGGCAGCTTTTCAGTTGGTTCCTTTTTGTTCCTCTGATATTACCTCAGAGCACTGCCTCTTCTGCTGTGGGCTGTTTAATAAACCATGGCAGGGCTTCCCTGGTGGCGCAGTGGTTGAGAATCTGCCTGCTAATGCAACGAACACGGGTTCGAGCCCTGGTCTAGGAAGTATCCCACATGCCGCGGAGCAACTGGGCCCGTGAGCCACAATTACTGAGCCTGCGCGTCTGGAGCCTGTGCTCCGCAGCAAGAGAGGCCACGATAGTGAGAGGCACGCGCACCGCGATGAAGAGTGGCCCCCGCTCGCCGCAACTAGAGAAAGCCCTCGCACAGAAACGAAGACCCAACACAGCCAAAAATAAATAAATAAATAAATAAATTTTTTTAAAAAAAATGGCAGTTATACACACCCCCTTTCTAACCGTGTGACCTTAGATGTCACTACATCTCTGAGGGATTTCATCACATTGAGTATAATGACCTAAAAGTTCATTTTACCTTTAATTACTACAATTTATACATTACTAATTGAAATCGAGGTTTCATTTAATTTAAAAATAATTAGCTATTTGCTATTTTCCCCTTTGAAACAAAAAGAAATTCTCAGAGGAGCATAAAGGAAACCAATCTTGAAACCTTGCTTCCTCAGCAATCAAGAAATTCTATTATTCAAGCAACAACCCCACTAAAAGAAGGAATATAAACTAAGAAATCTGGAGTTATTGAGGCAGGGATCATATCTGCAATGGCCATAGTAGATGCAATAGTCCTGATTACAGGCAGCTGTTTTGCCAAACTGGTCAGTGAAATGCCTTCTTTTGAAAACACTGTCTATAAGAATCCCAACTCGTACTGTATTGTGATCATTCCTTCCATGAATATGAAGATCTTAGACTGATTTATTGTAGTGTATAAAATCACTAAGTTAAGTATTTAGGAACATGACTGATCTCTGAAAATTAGATACGGTGGAGGAATACAAGAACCAATAATATTTAGCCCATTTACTACTACAATGACTTAAAAACTATAAATTGATATAAAATCTTGCAAACTTGCTGTGACAGATTAGAGAAACTAAATTTATGATAAATGACTTATAAAAAATAAATTTTACAAGAGAAATGTCAGGATAAAACTAGGTACTGGAGCCCTTTGATGCAAGAGGTGCCTTTATTTGCAGAAAAGGGCAGTAATTCGCGACACCATCAGTTGCCCCAATAAATTTCACTGGGTTTTGGCTGTGTTCCTATGAAACTTCGTTCAAGCAGAGACCCTATTAAATATTGACTACCTAGTGTCTATCTGTGATGACAGTTCTCTGGGTAAAAATATGTGTATTTGCAAGACAATACTGGGAGGCTAATGCTGGTCTCATTTCAGAGCCTCCTAGATTTTTGACAGTCTTTGACTATTCAGTTTAACACTAGTGCATCAATCATTTAGAAGGATTCTTGAGTTATCTGTCATTTCCTCATATGTGTATGCCATTGTTGCAGCAACAGTGTTTGCCAGATTCCACCATCTAATAGGTTGAAAATGTAAAATATGTGCATTTTACCAAAACAAGACAGTGTATTGTAAGATCATTATTTTATGTATAACACTAAAAATGATTTAAAGTGTTGCCAATTCAACTATGACACATGATCAACTGTAAAAGGCATTCCCATTTTTGAGCTATTAAAATGTTGAAAAATGTGCATCTGAGAATAGAAGAAATATGTTTGTAAAGGACAGAATGTAATGTTAATCTTGATTTCTAAGGTTAGATTTACTAATTCACAGTTCCCTAGATCCCAGCAACTTGTTAAGTTACTAAAAGAAAAAGTAACTACTTATGTCTTCTTTAAAGTTCAAAAGGAAATAGTTTTAAATGAATAAAATATTTTTAGTGTATTTGGAATCTAATATTTTCAATCCATGTACCTAAAACATAAACCAAGCTCTCTGACCTAGAATTATATATTACTGCTTTCACTTGCCTCTGCACTTTTGGATGTAAAATGAGAGGTTTGGAGCCAACAATTAACAGATGTTTGACCTTTGGGTTTTTTCATTTGTAAATCCAGATAACAATAATGGTGGTTCTCTTATAGTTGGTATTGTTGTAGTATTCTCTTATAGCATTTAAATAAGATGCATAAAGTGCTTGGAATCAATGGTGCATAGCACAGAGCAAATTATCATTGCACATCTACTCAAAATATGCAGGTAAGTAACAGAATTAACTTCTATTGACATGCCATGGGAAGGGGGAGAAGGAAAGGGAAGGAAAGTGTTCTAGATACTGTTGCTAATTTTATAAAGCATCTCAAAACTTACTATCTTAAAAGAACTATTTTTTATTACTTGCACTGATTCTGTGGGTCAGAACTTTATGCAGAGCACAGATCTACGATGTTGGGGCCTTGGCTGGGAAGACGTGAAGGTAGGGGAGAGTAACTCAACAGTCATGGACTGTAATAATCATCTTAAGGTGTCTTCACTCCTGTGTCTAGAAGTTGATGCTGGGACCTCAGCTGGACTGTCAGTCAGAAAATGTGTATGTGTATTCTCCTTGCAGTCTACCAATGTGGGATAGTTTGGGCTCCCTCAAAGCACGGTGGCTGGGTTCCAAGGGCAAGCATATCCAGAGACCAGGCAGGATTTGTATTGCTTTTATGACCTGGTTTTGGAAGTCATATAACATTACACGGTACCACCAATGTGACAAAGAGGAAGCATAGAGCCCACGTTCTAATGGGAGGAGTGTCAAAGTCACATTGAAAGAAGAGCATGTGGAATGCAAGACATTGTAAACTGTTTGCAAAATACAATCTTCTAGAGAGAGCGAAAGAGAGTATAAGAGAGAAGAGAGAAACTTTTAAGACAAGCTGAAGGATGAATACCTCTTATGGCATAGCTGTGCAGCAAAACATTTTGGAGAGGCACTTAATTTTGAAGTGTCAAATAGCCGTTGCCTAAATACAGAAACTCATTGAGAACTGTCAAAAGTTTATTAGGGGGCTTCCCTGGTGGCGCAGTGGTTGAGAGTACGCCTGCCGATGCAGGGCACACGGGTTCCTGCCCTGGTCTGGGAAGATCCCACATGCTGCAGAGCAGCTGGGCCCGTGAGCCATGGCCGCTGAGCCTGCGCGTCCGGAGCCTGTGCTCCGCAATGGGAGAGGCCACAACAGTGAGAGGCCCGCTTACAGAAAAAAAAAAAAAAAAAAAAAAAAAAAAAAAAAAAAAAAAAAAAAGTTTATTAGGCTCATGTACTTTGAAAGAGAGCAGGTTATAACAAAAATTGTCCAAGGTGCTTCTCAAACTGAGCAAAGATAATGAAAAAATGAAGTTGTGGTTAGCTATATAGATACTCAGGACCCATCCTAAACTAGGTAAAGGGAGAAATTCAGTAGAGTTAGCATGTACCTAGAAAAGGGAGTGAGCCCAAACAGCTCTATTCATAAAAATTCTGTTGGGTTTTAAGATTAAACTGTAGAATTGTTATGATTTAAAAAATAGTGGCCTTTTATAGTGCATGTATGTACAAAGTACTCTGCTAGAATATTTACCTAATATCTGAACTTTGCAACATTATGAGATTAGTATAATTGCCCCCCTTTTACGGGTAAGAAAGCTGAGGCTCAGAGAGACTGAATAATTTGACCTATTCTACCTGATCCTTAACTCTGGGCATTTTCAACTACTATACAGTGCTTTTGATTTGTTTATAAAATTAACTTCTTGAGGACATTAAATTAAAAGCACCAATCAGACACTTCTGGCCAGGACTGAAAACAGGGGAATAGAGTTCAAGGTACCACAGAAAGCTTTTTATTTGGAATAGACTGCAAAATTCTAAAGAAGAAGGCATTTATGTTCCCCAGTCTGCAAAAGATCCAGTGGGCCTTTAGAGCAACATGCTTTGACAGGGGCCCCATCACACAAGGCCTAAGTTGACTTTAAGTATAATTGCAAAGAGTATGAACCAAGAGGAAAAAATAAATTAACTTCAAACAGGCAGAAAGTAGAAATCTTCAGGGAGATCTCTTAATGAGCCAAAACACAAATTTTTGAACAAAAAATTGTAAACCTTCAGAGGTAGTTCCAGAAATCAACAGGGACAAACGAGTAATAGAAATACAAATCTGGAGTTGACTGTGTTAATTAGCTAGAAAAATAAATATAGATGTTAACTCAGTATTTCTGGAACTTACTATTGCCATTAAAAAATAAACATCACAGGAAACTGTTCCAGAAGTTTCAACATGACAGGCTCATTCTCATAAACCCACTTTTTCCCTTATTCTTATTCTGTAACCTGGACTTTCCATAGGGATGCTGTTAAATTTGCATTTTTCTCACTGTTTGGATTAACATGCTTTTCCAGATTTCTCTCAGATAATAGTTTATTGAGCTATTGAAACTTTTTTTTTTTTTAGAAATATTTCTTTCAAGATAGTACGACAGAGGCATTTTATTGTGGTTTATTATTCGAGGCGAAAAGAATCCTGGGTATTTTTCAAATATGTGTCACAGCACAAAACAAATTACAGAACTGAACTTTATAAAAGATAATCTAATACTGATACTTTCATCTAAGGAGTGCATCAAGTTCTCTTATGAAGTTAGCTATTTACCTAAAATCTTGCTGAAGAAGTTAGGGGAAAATATTCATTCTAAAATTAAAAAGTGGGACTTCCCTGGTGGCGCAGTGGTTAGGAATCTGCCTGCCAATGCAGGGGACACAGGTTTGAGTCCTGGTCCCGGAAGATCCCACATGCCACGGACCAACTAAGCCCGCGAGCCGCAACCGCTGAGCCCACATGCCATAGCTACTGAAGCCCGTGTGCCTACAGCCCGTGCTCCGCAACAAGAGAAGCCACTTTGTTTTTTTTTGTGTGTGTGGTACGCGGGCCTCTCACTGTTGTGGCCTCTTCCTTTGCGGAGCACAGGCTCTGGACGCGCAGGTTCAGCGGCCATGGCTCACGGGCCCAGCCGCTCCGCGGCATGTGGGATCTACCCGGACCAGGGCACTAACCCGTGTCCCCTGCATCGGCAGGCAGATTCTCAACCACTGCGCCACCAGGAAGCCCAGAGAAGCCACTTTAATGAGAAGCCCACGGACAGCAACAAAGAGTAGCCCCCGCTTGCTGCAACAAGAGAAAGCCCGTTCGCAGCAATGAAGACCCAACACAGCCAAAAATAAATAAATAAATAAAGTTATTTTTTTTTTAATTAATAAATGAAAACAACCCTCAATGTACCGGCCCTAGCAGAAAATGCAAAAGCAAATTAAGAGTATTAAACTACATTCTTTCCACAAATACTAAGCTAGCTCTGACTATTTAGAAAAACAAAGCCCTTTGTTGGAGCCTCTCTCAGTAACAGTTTACATATCACCATTTATAATAAAATGGCAAATTCACTCAAGTTATTAACTGCACATGAGTAATTTTAAATTCACACATGCACACACACACACATACACAGTGGAATGGGTCAAGAAACAGAAAAGGGAGTGGTATCTTTCCTGTTTGTTTTTTAAGTGTTTTTCTATATTACCTAAATCTAGTTACCCGTGGTTTAATTACTTTCCTATTCAAAAGCTTCTGTATCTGAAACCTGATTTTTTTTTTTTTTTTTTTTTTTTGTGGTACGCGGGCCTCTCACTGTTGTGGCCTCTCCCGTTGCGGAGCACAGGCTCCGGACGTGCAGGCTCAGCAGCCATGGCTCACGGGCCCAGCCGCTCGGCGGCATGTGGGATCTTCCCGGACCGGGGCACGAACCCGTATCCCCTGCATCGGCAGGCGGATTCTCAACCACTGCGCCACCAGGGAAGCCCCCTGAAACCTGATTTTTTAAGCTTTAGGCTAAAAATTTAGAATAACTCATTAAGAGTGTGTTTCTTACCATTTCACCACAGAGTGAGAATTATCATTTAGAGAAAAACTGCATTTAAAATATTTCTGCACTTAGTAAGGTATTACAAGGAGATCATCTCTCATTCATCTCTAGGCTATCTGACTCAGGCTGGATGGGCTTGAACAAAACCAGAGACCAATCCAGTGCTTCCTGGCTACATATATGTACTGGCTGCTGTAACCTCATCCCTAAAAGGAGTGATGATAATTTCAGACCCTGATATTTGATAAACATTCACCCTCCTATAAATGATGACTCCTCAAAGCGCCACATTTTACCATCTTCAACTTACCTTCAAAAATAGGAAAAACACTCTCTTTTGAAAATAAACATAATTATTCTTTTGCACCTAAGGATCTAGATTTAAATCCATTATTGAGTAGGGTGTAATTTGACCCTTTTTCTCAAGCTTTGATTGGGAACTACAAGTGGGACCCGAGGGAGCTAACTAGTTAGCAGAAACCCACCCTCATCTGCTGGGGACAGCTTTATAGAAGGCTAAGGTTTTTTCAGAAGGAACTGTATACATTAAAGGATATGGAAAGTCCTCTTGGGTTAGAAATACTCCCAAGCCAGAAAAGGGAACACTCCTACACTCTTGGTGGGAAAGTAAATTGGTACAGCCACTATGGAGAACAGAATGGAGGTTCCTTAAAAAACTAAAAATAGGGCTTCCCTGGTGGCGCGGTGATTGAGAGTCTGCCTGCTGATGCAGGGGACACGGGTTTGTGCCCCGGTCCGGGAAGATCCCACATGCCGCGAAGTGGCTGGGCCCGTGAGCCATGGCCACTGAGCCTACGCTTCTGGAGCCTGTGCTCTGCAATGGGAGAGGCCACAACAGTGAGAGGCCCGCGTACTGAAAAAAAAAAAAAAAAAAAAAAAAAAAAACTAAAAATAGAGCTACCATATGATCCAGCAATGCCACTCCTGGGCATGTATCTGGAAAAGAACATGGTTCAAAAGGATACATGCACCCCAGTGTTCATTGCAGCACTGTTTGCAATAGCCAAGACATGGACGCAACTTAAATGTCCATCGACAGATAAATGGATAAAGAAGGTGTGGTATGTATATATGATGGAATATTACTCAGCCTTTAAAAATAATGAAATAATGCCATTTGTAGCAACATGGAAGGACCTAGAGATTATTATACTAAGTGAAGTAAGTCAGACAGAGAAAGATAAATATCATATGATATCACTTATATGCAGAATCTTAAAAAAATGATAAAGATGAACTTACTTACAAAACAGAAACAGACTCACAGACTTAGAGAATGAACTTATGGTTACCGGGGGGAAGGGTGGGAGGGAGGGATAGATTGGGAATTTGGGATTGACATATACACACTGCTATATTTAAAACAGATAACCAACAAGGACCTACTGTAAAAAAAACAAGCACAAAAAAATAAATAAATAGAAATACTCCCAAGCCTTCCAATCCATTCACTACAGGTAGCTTTTGGTGTTGTTTTGTTTGTAACCTTCAGAGCTCTCCAAGCCTCATAGAAGCCCATCAACACCATTAGTCTCTAGATTGGGATAGATTGTTAAATTGGTTAACAGAACTGGGGAACTCCCCCCATATCCTCAATGAATACCTCATTCACACTGTAGTGAACAATATGAAATAGACTAGTTAGAAAGAAGTAGTTTATTTTCAAGTTTAGGCAGTAACTGGATCTGGCCTTTAATAAAGCATCAGTGAATGGATAAAAGTGGTCTGTTTTAAATGTATAAGACAAACTGCATAAGAAGCATTTATTTCAATTTACTTTTAGTAGTTTTTATGTTAAACAGCTCAGTTTTTAATTAGTTTATGGTCTTAAATAGGTAAATATTCCCACTTGAAATCTTATTTACACTATTTTTTTGGCACAGACACATTTCCAAAGGCATATCAAAGTTTAACGTCAAACCAGCCGGATATCCATTATCATAAAGTCCCAATTAATAATAATTGACTGTACAACTTCATGGCAACACAAAAGGCACTGTTCCAAAGTGGTACTTACCCTTGATACAGTTGCATAATAAAAAAAGTTGAACCCAAAGTTAACTTTCTTTTCCCTCTGCTGTACCTAGAAACTCAGACTCATCAATGGCAAAGATTTGGATTAAAAGAACAAAAAGGGGCTAGACAGAAATAATGGTATATAATAATAATTCCCTCTCCTCAGGAGTCATGAGGCTACCCTATGGCTTTCCAGGGAGAACTAACTAACCAAGGTAAACTTGGGGCAAATGTCTTTGGGTCTCAGCATCAAGAAAAACCACCACCTTCCCTTAAAAGGGCAAACTTGAAGTACCTTCCTACTTGGCTCAACTGGCAGGTATTAATTAACAACATAATGTGATTCTTGGCTCGAATGAAGGACAATTTACAGGGTGCCTCTGATCACTGTTTGACTCATCCTCACACCCCAGCAGGCAGGCCCCCTGCAGCACTCCTTGGCTTGTGGTCAAGCACCCAGGCTTTGAGTGGTGCTGGACTCAAATCCTAATTCAGCCATCTTTTTAACCTACATTAGTTTAGACAAGTCACCTAATTTGTCTCAAAACCTCTGTTTCTTTAAGTACACAACTGTAGTAATAATACCCACTTGACATACTGTTGTAAGGAAGAGGGATAATGTAGCAAAACACCTAGCTCAGGGCTTCACAAGGGTCTAATAAATGATCATTATTCATTCAATAAATATTTATTCTGTATTACCGTTATGAGCTACAAAGAACCATGTGTCAAATAAATGGAACTGAATCCCATCCTAATGTTCATATATTTAGAATTCTTTATGGCAACAATCCAAGTGTAAAAACAGGGAATACTTTACTCACTTGTTATTAGTAGACATATTTTCTGCCAGCCTGTTGATGTAGTCTAGCAGACACTATGTGTGAAAGCCTTTTAGAATATTTATATTTTCACATTTATATCCCCTAATAATAGTTTGAAACTTCAGGCATTTATTTTCCTTTCTATCTGCAGGTCTTGCCTCTGTGACCCCCTCATGTTTATATTTTGGTCTATAAATAAACACTTAGCCTTTAGAATCAGACAGACACCGGTTTGATTCCTGGCTCCAACATTTACTCGTTGTGAAATCTCGGGTAAATTTATTGACCTTTTTGAAACTATGCACCTCATCCACAAAATTGGAATAAAAATAATTGCCTTATAATGGTATTGTAAGGATCAGAAAAAAAATAATTGTATGATCCTGGCACACAGTTGGCTCTCAATAAATGGGAGCAATATTATTACAGTTCTTCGCGTTACTTCTCCCTAATTCTAAGCTTTGATTTTAGGCTGAGCTATTTGAGTCTTTGCACAAATAAAGATCTCACTCTGAACTTTTAGTTTTGGACAAGATGCTGTAGATGTACTTCCTTCATTCCTCATTATATGCGAAGAAAATAAGAAGACTCTCAAAGATAGAAAGAAGAAGGCAAACCAAATAGAGACCTCAGGATCCAAAGAATGACATTGTGGAGAATTCACTGTGTTTTCTTTTTACTTCAAATACCCTAAACTTAGGACTGAAGAAGTCTGCAAACCTGATACCACCAATGAGCATACACAAAATGAGCTCCAAGAAAAGCCTGCTCTCTCCAGGCAAAGGACCAGAAAGGCACAAACCAGCAAGACATAAAACCTTTAGACAAAAATCACTCTGCTCTAACCAAACATCATGGGAACAGTTGTAGCTTCACCATCACCCATGTGAGCAAAGCCCAAGCAGATAGCAAAGACTTCCACCACCGTTTGGTGATAATATGACACCTCTCTCAGTTGTGATGGTGTTAAGGAGAGCAATGACACCATCTCTCCACCCCTGTGTTGTTAGTAAATGCTATGTAGGGAGGAGTAATGAGGCACCCCTTCCTGTCCCAGGCAAGACAGAGTCATTGGAGGCCTAGTGGGGAGTCAGAAGTCCTGCATCTAGCAGTAACAAGGCACTCACTCCCACCTGTTCTGTCAACAGAGGTTCAATGGGGAACCTGAATTTCTATCACCACTGTGCAGTAATGAGATGGCTCCTCACTTCCCTCATCAGTATGGTATCAGAGGTGTCAGTGATAAAACAGAAGATTTAAATAACATCCAGAATCTCAACATAATGCCAAAATATATCCAGGATCCATTAGAAAAATTTAAAAACTCATCATACCGAGAACCAAGAAAATCTCAACTTGAATGAAAAAAGATAATCATTAGATGTCAACACTGAGATGACACCAATGTTGGAACTATCTGACAAGTACTTTAAAACAGCCCTTACATAGATGTTTCAATGAGCAATTACAAACGTACTTGAAGACAATGAAAAAAATAGAAAGTCTCAGCAAAAACATTGAAGATATAAAGAAGAACCAAATGGAAATATTTAAATGGAAAAATAACTGCATTTTTTAACTCAATGGATGGACTCAATAGCAGAATGGAGAGAACAGAGAATCAATGAACTTGAAGACAAAAGTGAAAAGATCACAATCTGAACAACAGAGGATAAACATACTTTTTAAAAAAAGAGCATAGACTCAGGGACTATAACAGTCTCAGCACAGGACTATAACAAAAGATTTAACATTTATGCCATTGGCATCCTGGAAGGAAAGGAAAAGGATGTTGGGATTGAACGTCATTGAAAAAAACAACGGCTGACAAATTCCAAGCTTGGCAATAGACATAAACCTACAGAATCTAAATAGAATAAACCCACAGATATCCACACCAAGACATATGATAATCAAACATCTGAAAACTAAAGGCAAAGTCTTGTAAACAGAGAGTGAAACAACACATTACCCATATATATTACCTATGTATAGGGAAATTATCTAAAAGAATGACTAAAGAAAATCCTTGAAACAGAATGTTAATTTTAAAAGTAGAATCTGGGACCTCAAAAAGGAAGGAAAAACAAGATAAGGAGTAAGAATATGGACAAATACAATACATGCGCCTTCTCCTCTTGAGTTTTCCAAATTATATTTGATGCCTGAAGCAAAAATTATAATGTATCATGCAGTGCTCAAGATATGTTAAGGAAATATTTTAAACTATTTTATTATAAAAAAGGGAAAGATAAAGCAACTTAAAGGGAGGTAAAGTTTCTACCCTTCACTCAAATTGGTAAATGTTGATACCAGTAAACTGTGTTAATTTATGTATGTGTAACATAATACCTAAAGAAACAACTAGAAAATATATACAAAGAGATGCATTCAGAAATATTTTAGATGATTCAAAATGGAATTCTAAAAATGGTCAAGTAAACTACAGGAAGACAGGAAAAAGACCTTATTCTGCCTAGGTTTGGGGAAAATATGCTGGTAGCTATCATCTCCTTCATCAGTACAAGCTGTACCCCAGCTTCAACCTCCCTCTCCTGTGACTAGTGATTATAACACATGGGTCTATACACTGTGGGCCCCACTAATAACCACTACAGTGTTGGATTCAGTATTAATTAAAAGTTGTATTGAGAAAAACAATACTCAGGGCTGACTGTTTGAAGGGCAGGAGTCCTGTTTTTCCTAGAGAGTCAATAGGTCAAGCAAAATCACAAGAAATAAGGGTACTTGGACTGCATTGAATTGTATCCTTGTCCCTCCTTCCCAAACAGAATAGCTTTTACTGTACTGCATTTTGATAGAAGGTATCAGCAAGCCTTTTCAAAGAGGCAGCCCTGCATCTAATATTAACAACAATACTGGTGTCTTCGATGAATTGGGAGATGGGGATTGAAATGTATACACTAATATGTATAAAATGGATAACTAATAAGAACCTGCTGTGTAAAAAAATAAATAAAATAAAATTTAAAAATTAAAAAAAAAATACTGGTGTCTTCTATTTACTGGGCACCTCAAACATACCAAGCATCTTGTATAAATTACCATTAATACTTTAAACAAGCCCAAGAAGACAGATCTCATTTACAAGTATATGGGCCAAAAGATAAACTTGAATCTGTCTCTACTCGATATTCAATCTGTGACTGAATAGAGAATTTTATTGTAAGAATGTTTTTTCACTACTTCATAGTGTTCTCATTAGGAGGAGATACCAGGAGGAATTCTGAGTTTAGGAGAGAAAATAACTGCTAACAGGAATTATAATCCCAAGATAACACAAAGTAAATAGGGCATGTAGCCAAAAGAGTAGACTGAATCTATGAACACCCAATAAACAGGGAACAAGAGGAAAATCCTTATGGCCACTATATGTAAGAGAGGAAGGCATCAAACTACCCTGATAGGTTCTCACACAAGGAGGAACTTCCTAAATCTGATTTAGGCAGGAAACAGTCATGTATGGGAATTCTAGAAATTGTAGGATAGCAAGTATCTAAATGCTACTGGATGTAAGGGGATCACTGAAGGGGTGAATCAGATTCTGACACAGTGGCTGGGTTTCTATTCATTTTCTTGAGGGTTCTTAATATATTTGCATGTCAAAAGCAATTCAGCTCTGGCCCTGGAAATTTCCCCCACTGCTCTTCACTGTAACAGGAAGCCTTTTCTTAAAGAGTGAAACAACTGGGGACCTTGTCCAATCTTGTGCTAAAGTAGTGTCTGGTCTGCCCTATAACTTTTCTGAAGCTATTTCCCATTTGTAAACTAAGGAATCTGGAGTAACTGATCTCTAAAATCATTCTCAAATGTAAAATCTATGATCCTATTGAAAATATTCAAGAGACAAACTCTAGTCCTGATAGTTTGAAAACATGATATTTATAAATTCAGGCTTCTGGGTTATTACTCCATATCCAGTAATTTTTGTGAAAGTTAATACAAATTCACAATGACCAATCTTTATAATTTTTTAGTGCTTTAGTGTTGTTTTGTTATTTCAACTGTCTAGAACACAAAGTACTACCTCTGTTTTCTCATAGAACTTTATTTTTCTGTTTTCGGTTCCATAGCCATACACTTCCCTTTCCACATCAGCCAGATGTTTCCCCTTGACCATTAATGACAACCACCACAAAGGATGACCATAGATCAACAGAAAGCATTCACCCTGATGAAAAATAAAACTCAAAGCCCAAGTACCCCTAAGTGATTCAACACATTTATGAAAAAAGTGACAGCCATCAAGATAGCTCTTGGTGTGTGAGGAGTTGGAGTGACACTACATTTTTCAGCCACATTCTTACGTCAAGTGGGATAAGTTTAGCTATCCTACTTTCTCTAACAGTGGTTTTAAGAGTCAACGATGTGATGTACATAAAAGAACTTTGTGCACACAGAAGCAGGTTGCCATGGAAATGAATAAGTAGCTCTGTCTTCCTAGAAATAGGCTGCACATTATCATATCAACTAAGCAGCAGTCTGATTTATAAAATATCTGTCTTGGTGAAAGATTTTTCTTTTTACCCTAATTCAAGATTTCCTAAAGTTTGTTCCCTGGAATATTAATAGATATTATGCAAATAACAACAACAATGAAACGCCTTCCAAATTTTTTTTGATCAAATAGTCGAAAAAATGTTTCGTTAAGCAAAATTAAAGACTTCATTCCTGTAGAACTTCTTAAAGCCTTTAATATGCTAATATTCAATACTCCATGGGCACTCTTTAATGCGGTGATTTCTAAGCCTATTTGACTCTAAAACTATTTTCCTAGAGAACATCTCTTGGCATTAATGCCCAGTGAGTAGCATTAGGAAACAGAGCATTAACAAATTTTTTTTTTTTTTCATGTACAACTTGCTGAATGAAGCAGAACTTATTCAGTGTGTGCCTCAGACCTGGAACTCCAGACAGGCACATAGAAAGTAGCCAGGGGAGCTAACACTGATTCCAGCTGGGTTCATCACTTTTCTGATAACATTAAGATAAATAGGGTTCTGGGCATCAGATATTTTAGAGACAAGTCATGTTTTGGCTTCCCAGTTTTTAAAGTAAAACCATAGGTAAGTGGATGTTATTTGGCCTAAAGTCACCCACCTGTATCCCCACAGCTGTTCTCCTTCCCACCCCGCATCACCCATATTCTAACATCCCATGTTCTCACTGTGTCCTTCTCTTTTCTATTCAATACTTAAGGTCCTAAACGTTCTGGGGCACAATTGGGGGTCCTAGTGAAAGACAGTGTATTATAGTAAATAAGAAGTTAATTGGCAGCCAAACTGTCTGGATTCAAGTCCTAGGTTCAGCTTCCACAGTTTGCGAGCTGGGTGGCCTTGGGCAGGTTACTTAATTTTCCCTGGCCTCAGTTTCCTCTAGTATAGAACAGATATAATAGTATAAATATCCTTGTTATTTAAATTTAGGAACTGAATAAATTTGAATAAATCCCTTGCTATTGAAACTTCTACTACTTGCTGTCTGAAAATCAGGAATCAAATTGATTTGGACAGTATAATATCTTTGCTATCCATGCTCACTAACTAAATAGATCTGAGAGTAAGGAATATTTTCGGTGCCTACCTCATAGAGTCATTGTGAGGACTAAATTATTTAATATCTGTAAAGCACTTTGAGACTGTCTGGCACAGAGTATTTGCTATTCCTATTGTTCTGGCTACTATGACATAATATTCTGTAAGTATTAATGATAGACCTCTCCTAGGCAATTTTTTTTAAAGATGTTGGGGGTAGGAGTTTATTAATTAATTTATTTATTTTTGCTGTGTTGGGACTGTTTCTGTGCGAGGGCTTTCCCTAGTTGTGGCAAGCGGGGGCCACTCTTCATCACGGTGCGCGAGCCTCTCACTATCGCGGCCTCTCCTGTTGCGGACCACAGGCTCCAGACGCGCAGGCTCAGCGGCCATGGCTCACGGGTCCAGTTGCTCTGCGGCGTGTGGGATCCTCCCAGACAGGGGCACGAACCCGTGTCCCCTGCATTAGCAGGCAGATTCTCAACCACTGCGCCACCAGGGAAGCCCCAGGCAATTTATTTTATTTAACAAAAGCTCTCGGTGTTTTAATCCAAAGTTTCATGAAAGGATTGACCCTCAAATTTTATTTATGTATTCGTTTTTACCACAGGATCTTTTTAGGAAAAAGAAAAGAAAAAAAAAGAAACATGGGGATATGAACCAGGAGACCTCATTTCTGGTCAAACGAATTTCTAGCAAAGTACTAATCATAACACATTAGGCCAGGGCATAACCTCTGAGGTTTCAGTTTCCCCTTCAGAGAAGTGGAAGAAATGTCTACTTTCCTTGCCTCATGGGACTCAAGAGAAAATGAATATAAAAGTATTGGGCAAATGCTAACATGTAGCACTCAGGAAGGGGACTGTTTGCCACTCCACTTAGGTCACTGCTTATTGTGTTTGTGGGATGTAACCTCAGAATTACAGTCCTAAAACCCACACGAAACCCAGAGTCATGAACAAATCTGTTGCTGAGAGGAAATCAGAGCATATTTCATACTGATTAGCAGACTGGTGGTTGTTCAATAGGACATTCTGGAAACAACATTCAGTCAAGCAACAAACCTTTATTGAGCACCTACTAGGTATAGTAGCTGTTCTTGGTGCAACTCTGGTTGAATTGTGGGGTATGTGACTCATTACCTACAGAAGCAGGTGCTGATGTAAGTTTCCCCTCTCTCCTGCCATATTGCTGATCCTTATCAAGTCACATATACTCTTTGCTCAAGCTTCCTTCTTTGTAAAAATGGCCCCCTGCTTCATGAGACTAGGACTATTTGCAAGCCCATATTACTAAAGTGTTTGCATTTCCTCAAAAGGAAAGTATGACTGAAAACCAGTCTACTTATCAGTAAAGTATCAGGGGACTGATTTCCAACTGTAATGCCTGCTTTGTTATTCCTTCATTTTCTTCCCTTAGAAATTTAATAAACTTTATCTAAAAGGTCATGCATCCTTCCTCAATAGCAGCACCAAAGGTATTTGTATAGCATTTAATATTTAGCCAATCCTTTACAATCTGTTTATTTTCCTCCTAGCAACCCAAAGGAGTTCATTACTACCCCATTCTGTATAGAAATGAAGAAGCTGAGGCCCCAAGGCACATGCACTTTATTAAGGGTAGCCAACAATACTATATTTAACAGTCAAGTGAGGATCAAGTCGTCAAGCTGAATGACAGTTTTTGTGGGGGTTTTTTATTTTATCTCCTAAGTATTACCCACCATGCCAAGAAAATTTAAGCTTAGCAAGAAAAAAAAAAGTTCAGATAAAATATGAATCTGGTGCCATACAGTAAAAAATATTACTAAGCTTTTTTCCTCCTCTCTCTTCCATATCCTTTCCCTTTATCCCAATTATCTGCTAAATTACCCATAAAACATGCTATCAACTTATTTCAGACTAATATGAAATTGCAAAAATGAGAAAAAAAAAAACCACAGGTGACGAAAAACCTTACGTTAAAAGCAAATGGGGAAAATCGCCGAGAGTGAATTACAAGTCCACAGCCTCTGTCCTGTGAACTTCTCTAGTGCAGCAATTTGTTTTTCTAAAGAAATATCATAAACCCTGGCCGTCTGAGGATACTTCAAAGTCATGTTCTCCGACCTCAGCTGGGCCCTTCCTATCTGACAGTTCCTTTATACACCTTTGTTGAGTCTTATCCCATTCACAACTTCTGCTTCCTCCCCAACACATAGATTCTGCAAGTTACCTTGATTTTTGGTAAATGGATTTTTTACCATTTATAAATGAATGACTAAATATTTTTCTTTTTCAATTCCCAACTTCACTTAAGCAGACAAAACTATTTTGTCCTTCAATTCCTCTAGCCCTTTGGGACCCTTTTCCTGTTATCTCTAACAAACTCAGATGGTCTTCATTTTCAAGTAAACCTTCATCAGCCCTGTTATTACCTCAAATTACAACCCCCACTCTTGACCTTAATTTCTTGAGTTATCAGTATTTGGCTTTCCACAAATTATTCTCTGCCCAATCATATACCAAAACCCTAAAATCTGGCTTTTGCTTTCAATGATCTACTTTTATGTCATATACAGGGCACATTTATTCATTCAGCAAATACTTTCAGAGCATGCACTGTACTTGATGCTAGAAATACAATGGTGACTTGGATTTTACAATCTAGCAGGAGAGACAGCTAAGTAACAGGTAAATAATAAAAAAAAAATACTTGGAAATAACAAGGCACACCGTGAAAGAGATGAACAGGTTGCATTCTGGTGAGAGCAAGGGAAGCCTACCTACTTGGGTACCATGGTCAGAAAGGCTTTTCTGAAACAGTGGCAAAAAATAGCCAGTTGTGCTACAAAAAATGTCGGATGACCCTTTAGATTAGAGCAAACAGATCTATAAAGACCTGAAGCAAGAAAGAGCTTGGTGCCTTTGAGGAATGATCCAGTTCAATACAGCAGGTAGGACATGAAGTAAGGGACCATGGATCCTGAAAACAGACCCACTGGAGTCAGGAGCCATTGCAGGCTCAGATTCTAACGCTAGTTTTGGTAAAAATCCAGTCTGCCAGGCCGAAAACATTACCTGGAAGTGGCAGTTAAGTTCAGTCAAACACTTCCAGAACAGAGTTCTATCGTGGAAGACCAGGATGCCCTAACAAATAAACACAGCATGCAAATACTCAGCAACAGGCCATGTTCAGAGATTGCAACAGCCAGCACGAGGGGATTCGCTGAGCAGAACGCCAAGCCCCAGTTACTGAAGGCCAGTTCCAGGATGGGACTAAAAGAGCAAGGCTCATGCCCTGTTTTGGGGGTCAGGGCTATCGAGGCACGAGGTGAACCTTAGGCAAAGGCACCTAGATGAAGATTTAAAGATAGAAATCCATATAGCACAATCAAGGTAACCTGTGGAAACGATGTGTTGGGGATGAAGCACAAGTCCAGTGATCAGTGAGGACACAAGATTAGAGACCAACAAAAGCAACGTGACTCGATTCTGAGTGTCAGTGTGTTCAGCTAAGATTCCTTTTTCCCTCCCATCTGAGGCCAGGATTTGTCCTGGAAACCAGGATGTGGCTGAGCTCCCCGGTCTGAGTCTTTGAACTGCAAAGAGCAAATATAATAAGCAAGTTCCTATAAAAGAAACTGTTCTTTCAAAGATTTAATCAAGGGTTTCCTTGTTGCCAGATCTCATTGTCAGTTTTCAGTCTTTATTTTCCACCACTCCTTGGACACAATACGCCCGTCCCATATTTACTGCCTTTCTCTTAGCTTTTTAAGCCTCGAAACTCTGATAGTAAAATCCATCTCCTCCATTTCCACACCAAATTGCATGCCAACCCAGTCTGTTCTACCTCCTCTGTCCCCTGCTCTTCATTTCCGCTCACACAACCCAGTGTCACTGAACCCAACTGAAGCCGTCATTAAAGCCTCATCTACAGTCTCCATCTTCTCCACTACCTTCTCTCCCCTTTCAAAACAGTGTAACAGATTTTTCATCTTGCTTAAAAGCCCAGCTTGAACCATATGAGTCTCCCAACAAATGGCTAGTGTGCATGTTCCCATCTCCCCTCAGTCACTCACTACATATTTACTGAATTTCTTCTGGGTTCCAGGTACCGTGCTAGGTGCTGACCATTCAGTGGTGGACGAAATAGAGTGGCAATGAAAAGCCTGGTCTACACCAGTGGCTTTCAAATATTTTGTCCCTAAAATCATTTGGTTCTAAAGAAATTTTTACTTGGAAGCCCACTGTGTAAGCACACAAAATGAGAGTTGTTCTGATTGAGACTGGGGCTGCCTACTTTTTCTCTCCCACCACAGTATCCTTCCGAGATTCCTGCAAAATATTTTAGACTCCCTTGATTTTCATATATTGATGCTATGCTTTGAAATACACACACACAC
Organism: Kogia breviceps; assembly: GCF_026419965.1. NCBI lineage: Eukaryota > Metazoa > Chordata > Mammalia > Artiodactyla > Physeteridae > Kogia > Kogia breviceps. The sequence goes on along the minus strand of NC_081318.1, from coordinate 69,760,428 downwards.
ACACACACACACACACACAACACACACACACACACAACACACACACACACACACTTCTTGTAGGAAACCATAAATTTCCGCCAATTTTTGCTAACTATTTTTGTGTTTTGTCCTCCCTCAATCATAAGCTCCATTATGCAAACTCTGGACCACATTTTATTGAATAGCAGCTGCACTACTACAAAGGGTTGAATTTTTTGCAAACTCAAGCATGCATTGAATCAGCTTATTCACAGACAGTTTAGTGATTCTCATATTACAGATGTAGTGGAAGTGGACAAGTCTACAATAGTACCATAGCTTCGGAGCCAATCACACATTCTTAGCTTCCTTTTATGTTGTATATTACAAATTCTAAGACAGACTCCAAAAATCCTCTACAGATGCAGGTGAGATAAAAATTAAGTTCTAATTTACAAAATGACTTGAAGGCACAGAGAATATTATTTATATACACATACATATTCTTGCTTGTAATCATTTTTTATTTACTAAAATATCTGCTATAAACAAAGATAGACCAAAAGACAGTTAAGTAACATCCATAAAAGTTAAATTCTAGAAGCTACAGAGATCCAGAAATTTCTATAATACTTAACATTTGGGGGAATTAAGAACTTTTTCCCTAGGGCTTAGAGGTTTCGCCCATACATTTCTCTCTTACAGCCTCCAGATTGTTCTTAAGGTGCAGGAAGTTGTGTTATTTGTTTAAGCAAGTAGCAGTTGTCAAAAAAGATAGTGTGCTAGAGAGAAGGAATGGCTAGAAGAGGGTAATGAATTTGTTGCTTAGGGTAAATATGTAACATTTGCAGAGGCCTTATTGTGTTTCAGGTGTTGTTCTTAGTACATTAAAATGTGAACTCATTTCTTCTAAAACAACCTGTGCAGTAGCTACTATTTTATCCATAGTTTACCCATAAGAAAGCAGAGCTACAGAGAGATTAAGAAATTTACTTAAGGTTCTTCAACTAGTAACCAAGATTCAAACCCAGGTGCTGTCGTTGTGGCCCATGCTCTTATCACTGCATCGTACCGTCCAGCAGTGCTGCAGACCATCCAGTCTAAGCAGGGCATGGATGATCAAAGCTCGACACAAGACCAGTTTTCACAGTTGCTATATCCTTATGTTTTAAAAATTACCAGTAAGTTTTCCTTCCCAAACAATATCTCTTCCCTCAGCATCCTATTTAAATTACAGGACCCCTCCACCAACACTCCATGTCCCCCTCACTGGCTTTATTTTCCTTCATCCTACTTATCTCCATCTAACAAGCTTTATGTTTTGCTAAATTATTTTATTTACTGTCTGCCTTTCTGTACTAGAATGTAAATTCCATGAGGCCAGGAATTTTTCTCTGTTTTAGTCACTGCTGAATTTCCTGTGCCTGGAAATGGTAGCAAGTCACAATTATTTTTTGATGGAATGAAGCTTCGTTTACCTTTACTAAAGCTTCATTACCACCAAAGATACTTACTTAACCACCTCGTATGTGCATATACAGAGATATACAAATAGATACAGATATGTAGATATATACACACATGTATAGATATATATTATATATGTATACACTTATGTGTATACACATGTATGCACACACACACACACTTGGATAGTATATTAGATATACAATATTAAGAACATGGTTAATATTAAACACTCAGTGTTTTGGAATAAAGATGGTACATCCTGGGAAGTACACGGTACTCTAATTCACCTCTTGTCCCATCAGCTTATTTTCTTAGATGTTTACGCTAGGGCACACATATTCTGAATGTTATCACTTCTCACTCTGAGGATAAATATTTAAAAGCAGGAAATAGAGCCCTTTTCCTACCTCTCCGGAAAGAATTAGATGGCATTGTTGTTCTACCCACCCCTAATCAGGCCTCTGTCTGGGTACCCATCTGCTGCCAGCACAGTTTTAATCGCCACCCAAATCACCCCAGGCTTGTTGCCAGGTCCCCACCTCCTCTCCTTCCCTTCCTTAGTCTCCCTCTCACCAATCAATATGATTAAAACCCAGGGCCAGCTCCACCAGGACCTTAAATAAAGTCACTCCCGCATCACCATGGCAATAATCACCACTTAGACAACACTTTTTCTGCTGATTCTCATTTCCAGGGAGCAAGTACTGAGCAAAAAGGAATCACAAGAGCTTGCATGAATACAAATCAACTCAGACCTGAATATTGCAGGAGACTGGGTTGCCTTTATATCCTATCATCTCCAACTGACAGTTCCAGGAGCATTCAGAAGTGCCAAATGGGTTTAGGAAATGTGATTTCGGTACAAGGAAGAGAGCTAAAACAGAGAACTCTGCTGAAACGAGGGCCCTGGGGAAAAGGGTTTAGAAAATTCCACCCTGTGGCCAAGAAACACAGGAAACCAACTTTCATGCAGAGACCTGGTACAGAAAATCCAAATAAAAGAAACCTGGTCTTGTAAAGAAATGAAAATTCTACACCTGTCCTACGTGTGGATGTGGAAATGAAGTTTACACCATCCTCATTGTGCTGGAATCTTCTAGAGGAAAGCAAATAACGTAAAAATGGTCCCGGATCAGAGATACCACTCAGGCACCTGACAGATACAAATTCAAAAATACTCTCTAAAAACTTGTATATGACCCAGCACACTGGACTCCTACAGAAAAATAACCCCTAGAAGAGATGATTTCAAAAATAAAATGTACAGACCATTGCAAATAAAATGCCCCCACCCCAAGAAGAGTCAACAAGCAAACCAAGTAGGTTTGTTTAGCACTGGCAATCAAATTAGTATTAAAGAAATGGTTAAAAGGAAAGAAACAATAAGGGTAGAATGCTATAAAAATGAACAGGTGAATCAAGAAAGAATGCAATAAAACTTCTAGAAATGAAAAACAAAACCATTAAAAATGATCAGAGCATCCCAGTTCTACGAAATGGGGTGGGGAAAGGGGAGTAGCACCCCGATGCTCTCTGGCAGGACTTGAAATGATTGCATTTACATTCTGTAAAAGGGAAACTTCCCCAGGATATCAAAAGGACAGCACCCTGCCCCAATTCTAGCAATAAGAAGACACAATAATTCTCTTGAAAGCCCCAGTGGCATTATGCTAACACAAGAACAACATAGGAGAATCCTGACTCGGTTCTGATTTACACAACTTCTTGTCATAATATAGCGCTCTGCCTAGTGAATACACGGGCATCCTTGGAAGAGGCACTTTAAGGGTAGCAAGTCTAGCTGCTGGGACAGATGCTGAAGGTATAAAAAGGGGCAAAGGGTCTTCCGGATCATGTCATTAGGTGCAGGAAGCCCTATTTCATTTCTTCTCCTCTTGCATTAAGCACTCACTACAATATGACCCTGGAACTACTTCTTTCTTGGATTTCAGATAACAGGATAGACTCAACAAAGCATTTTTGTGGCCATATCTTTGGCGCTGACCTGTGGTTGGAAATAAAATGTAAAACTCTCTGTACTCGATGTGAGAGAGTGGCAGGGACATATACACACTACCAAATGTAAATTAGATAGCTAGTGGGAAGCTACAGCATAGCACAGGGAGTTCACCTCTGTACTTAGTGACCACCTAGAGGGGTGGGATAGGGAGGGTGGGAGGGAGGGTGACAAAAGAGGGAAGAGTTATGGGAACATATGTATATGTATAACTGATTCACTTTGTTGTAAAGGAGAAACTAACCCACTATTGTAAAACAGTTATACTCAAATAAAGATGTTAAAAAAAATTAAAAAATTAAAAAAATAAATAAATAAAACTCTCTGTACTTATCCAGCACTCCAGAATTCTAGCAATTAGCAAGCACCAACTGGCCCCCTGGGCTCCACTTTCCCATTGGTAACTTCCTTCTTCTAAGCTTAATAAATCTTTGTGGTGTTATTACCTAACCTGAAATGTGCCTCCAGAGTGCCTTGTAAAAGGAAAAATGGCCACAAAGTCAGAATCTGAGAAGGTGTGCACAACTCCCTTGTGAAAGCTGTTATTTTAAAAAATTGTGAACTAGATCTATCTTTCCTTCCACCGAAACCTGCAGTGTTTCCGAGCGACAAGATCTCAGAGGATGTACTCTTGTTTCTGACATGCTTTGGGGATTCGTTTTTGAAATTTAATCTTTCTTGGATCACATGTGCCAGAATAAATATTATATTATTTCATACATGGTCTCTGGTTTATTCTAGCTCAGAACATGTAGTTAGTCAACAAAGGGAGGCAGCTTTGCCAAAATTCAGTAACGTATACTGTTTGAAATAGGTACAAAAGTAACACCCAAAACCACCAGGAATAAAAATTTCATTTATGAAATTTTTGAGAGTAATTTTGTAGGAAAAAGGATTCCATTAAAATTCATGTGTTAGTTTAGAAATCCCAAAGCAATCATTTTAGACCCTTTTATCCACTTCTCCATCATCCAGTAGCACTGAACTATCTAAATGACTCTAACAGGCAAAATTGTACAGGAAAAGCTTATGATAAAAGTTGACAAATAGTGCTACAAGGAAAGTGGTTTAACGACAGAAACCAATTTACAACAAGGAATAAAGAGGATATAGCACATGAGTGGCCAATTGCATTTTAAGGCTATTGTGCTTAATAATTGAGCACTATAATAAAACTACAGAAATCACAGCCAGAATTAATAACAATTTAAGACATACACTAAAATGTATGATTTTAGAAATTTTAAATATTTTCACAGCTTTGTTTTATTTTCTTTCCCCATCTTCAGGAATTCATTAATCCCAGTTTTCTAAACAAATCCGAGATGTAAATGATACACATGTTGGACATGTTACCTAAAGCTCGTTTGAAAAAACTGTGAAGAAGTGAAGATTTTCATTTAAGACCAGTATAAAATGAGCCTGAGTGGGGCTAGTGAAATGAAACAGGTAACACTAAACTTTAAGTCATAAAAAGATGTCCATGTACTCGTTTGAAAAAAAATGCCTATTCCTATTTTGATGCGTAAAAAACAAAAATCATCCTGGTGCTAATTCTAATTCACAAAGTGACCTGAATGATCCCATATGGAAATCTCCTTATAGAATATCTGCATTTTGTGCCCTGGAAATTCAAATATCCCTCAAACCATCCTTATAGCCTCAGGAGATTTACCAAATCCACCAAATGCTTTAACATTTATAGTAATTTGTTGGCAGAATTTCTTGTGTTAAGAGACATTTATTTTGCAACCCAACATGAAATAGGAATAATAGAAAACTGATGTAACTGTAATTAAGATACACTTCTAAAATTATATCTTAAATATTCACTGAACTGGAACCCATTTTTCCACATCGTGCAGAGTCTAAAAGCCTATCAATAATGAACAAATGTATCTTTTCCTATAAGCAGAGATTAGAAAAAAATGTAATATGGTGAACACAGCACAGCTTAGCCTTGAAATGATGACAAGGTCTTACAGAAATCAGGAAGAAAGTAAATGTGACAAGTTTCTTTTCTGTTTGCTTTCAGGGCTGACCTATTGCTCTGGACTATGAGAATAGTTATTACAGAATGAGTCATATGGAAAACACAGGCAAACAGAAAAATACTAAGAATACAAGTACGTGTTATTCTCTCATTGGTAGCTAACTTTAAGGATAAGACATAAAAATTGGATAGTAAAAAGTATCCCCAGAAGATCAATTCCTGAAAGCGATTGTATTTCTTTAAATAACAATCATAGAAGTTTTTTGAAAACCCCAAAATTACTCAACCCCTGTTTTTTGAAAGCAATTATTTCATTTGGAGAAATAGTATAACGGAATCAATTGGTATAAAAGATACACACAAGCAGACTCAAAGCAAATCTGGAATCACAGATCACAGATTATTTTCATCTTTCAAGAAATAGACTCAATTATATGCACAAAAAAACAGGTCTTGGAAAGTTACTTATTACTGTTTGTCAAATTAGAAAATCATAAGCACTTTATTTGAGCCCATTTGCTAAACAGTAAAGGGTGTTTTCTACTGTGTATACAAAATATGAAAAAGTATATCTTCTTGTTCAAGAAAACTTGACAAACTTTGAAGTGTTATATTACATGATGTAACAGTACACCATGTGTTATATTTACCATGATGATATTAATATGTAATGTATTTGTTATTTCCATATTACATTGGTATTCATTTATAACTGTCTCTCACAAAACAACAGCCATTTCAGTATACAGATGGCTAGATAATAAGATAGAAAACTCTTGTCATGACCACAAGACAATCTGCTCACATTGGGTAGGAAAATAATAAAGGTGAAAAAAAAATTATCAGAAGAAATTCATGAAGCTTAAGTCAAAGTAAACCTACCTCAGAAGGTAGGATTAGGCTATTTTAAAAAGTCACTTGCATCCTTAAGGAGGAATGACAGCTTTCAACAGCATCTCTGCTTGTTCACGGCTCCACCCTAAGGAGTGTGTAGGTCATGTAACAATATTGATTCTAGGGTCAGACTCCAACTGCTAAGGACACGTCTCCTTAATGCATGTGAAACCCTTCTTTCCTATACGGCTAGTTACCAGATCCAGATATATTTGTTTAAATGACCCATTTCCCACCTATCCAAGTTCATTAGCTGCAAATCACTTCAATGGGAAGTTCTAAGGAGTCATGAGATTATTCCCTTCAAACTCCAAAGAATGATGTTCATGCTCCCTTTATAAATACCCATCTTCTGAAAGATAGAGTTTGTGGGGAAATCACTTCATCTATTTTGGATGTTCATACATTATAGATTACTTTTTATTCCTCCTTCCTTATAATCTCCACCTCCACTGTGATCTAAAAGGATTTCCGACTGTGGGCCTTTATTCAGGGACAACAAAAGATTGAATGACTGTGAGACTAGGATTCTTTCCAACTTAGACCACAATATAAAACTGCTGATAGACGGGAAGAAATACAAGGTTGTGCTATAAAACAAGGGCAGAGAGCTAAATGCTAAATTCTAAAGCTGTGGGCTCTTTGAAAATGGCTCCAGATAGACGCTTGAACATTTGAGCAAGAGTTTTTTTAAAACCTGGGTCTACGGATCCCACAAAGGGCTCCTCGGATTAAGTTCAGTATATAAATGAGATATCCGAAATAATTGTAAAATTATGTGTGTGTGTGTACAGGCAAATTTTTTTTGCAGAGAACATTGGTAGATTTTATTATCTAGACCGTATAATTTATTGTCCAAACCACCATACTTTTTTCACCATACTTCTGAAAGTGAGAATCATAATATATTTGGCTGTGAGCAATATTTACATGATTAATATAACTTGAATTGTTAATCAGTACTTTTAATTTATGATATTTACAAGAATTGCTAAAGTGCTTAGAAAAGTTTTGGTAATTACATTTGCAGATCTGCCCTGTCGGACACTTTAAAAGTTTAAAAGAATTAGATGTACTGGTATTAAATTTGTAAATGTAGGTAAAAATACTTAGGGGGATTTCATTAAAGAATTTTGTACAAGCAGCTATTTAATATATTAAATTTAATATACTGAAATGTAATCTAATTTAGGTAAATTTAATCCATTGATATTCATTTTAATTTCATTTAATTAAACATCAAGAAACAAGTTCTAGAGATCTGGTATACAGCATTATGTTTATAGTTCACAATACTGTATTGCACACTTAACAAGTTGTTAAGAGGATAGATCTCGCGTGATCTGTTTTCACCACGATAAAAAAATTCAGACATTGACATCATAACTCCCGTACCTCAAAATATGAGTATATTTGGAGATAGTCTTTAAAGAGGTAATTAAGTAAAATATGTCATTAAGATGGGCACTAATCCAGGATGACTAGTGTCCTAACAAGAAGAAGAAATTAGAACACAGATAGGTACACAGGGATAACCGTGGAAAGACATAGGAAGAAGTTGGCATCTAGAAGCCAAGGAGGGAGGCCTCAGATGAAATCAAACTCACTGATACCTTGATCTCAGACTTTCAGTCTCTAGGACTGTGAGAAAATAAGTTGCTGTTGTCTAAGTCAGACAGTCTATAGTATTTTGCTATATACCAGCCTAGCAAATGAATGTACCAAGTACTTTCCCGTTTCTTATTTCATTAAAATCTCATTTCGTACTCAAAATAGACATGTATGGTAATCTTATCCCTGTTTTGTAGATAAGGAAACTGAAGTTTCAGGGATGTTAAATGATGTCTCTGAGATCATCCAGCAAGTGAACACAGGCTGCAGGACTCAGACAAGAATCTTACGGAGCCCACATGCTACCCACTCTCCATTCTTAGCAGGTGATAGACTAGAGGACACCACAGCTTTGGTCTCAGCAATGCCCTTAACAAGTTGTGAGATCTTCACACGGTCATTAATTTTTTAACATCATTTTTTTCATCTGCAAAATGAGAGGGTTGAATTGACTATTCTAAAGGCTAAATAGACTGAGTCTATATAAAAGGCTTATCAGTTTTAAAAGTTGAGCTCCAATCATTGTTTTCTCTCAAACTCCTAAAGAAATGAACGCTGTAAACTCATTTCTAATGAAAATTCACCGTTTGGGGAATCACTTCACATTTTGCCCACAGAAATTAAGGCTCTATCAAAAAATTTACATACTTTAAAGTGTTTTGAAATATTATCTTAACTCATTTCAAAAGTTATTTTTATAGGGCTTGCATCCCATTAGTTAATTTTCTGTTGTTAAAGATTTCTCTGCTCTGAACTTTTAAGGATTGCGCAGTTTCAAGAACAAAACACAGGATTAAAATTTTTTACAGAAAACCCAAGTCCAGTCTTAAAATGTTGAGCGAATAATTGTACAACCCTTAATGAGAAAGTAGCTGCAGACCTTACTTTCTAGGTTTGAAAAATGATGTAAATACTTTCCTGCATGCCTAGCAGGAAAGTCTGCCATTAAATAAAAGAATATCTGTGAAATACCTTTGAATTCTTTAGAGGGAAGTTGCTGCAAGGTAATTAATAAAAAACTCATAGTGTTAGGATATCTTTTTTCAATAACTTCCTTAGTTTTAAAATACGATGTGAATGCTTGGTTTGGATTGTTTTCATACCTATAGTGACTATACATTTTGTTTGCTAGAAAGAGGAAGTACATTGTGTAAAATAATTTATACCCTAATGGAGGATAGCAGCTTATATGACTATAGGGGTTAGAATTGTGAATCACCTCTTGTGTGTTTCCAACTAAATAGAGGCAATCTCCCCAGGAGGGAGGAAAAAAAATTCTACAAACCGCAAATTCCATCCAATCACATAAAGACAAATCAGCCTTCAGGCAAATCAAATGTCTTCATTTAAAGCTTACCTGGATTTGGCATTCTGCCCATCTTTTCCCAATCTCTTAACAAGCTACTTTCACAAACAGTTAAAAACATGCATACTGAAAGGCATTCCTTTGCAACCTTATTTTTAAAAACAAGGAACTCTTTAGCCCAGGGAAGACTTGGGAAAAGAACAGTTCCTCTCCGAGTTTGCAGCACGTGAATATGGGATTAGTGGGTGGGATTGAGGTGTGCTCAGGTGCATAAATACAGGCTTGGGCTGAGCCAGCACACTAGGAAGCTTGGACTGCATCGAGGCCATCTGGCTCACAGACAGGTGGGTGGGAAAATCCAGGTAAGGCTCCTGACAGCAGTGTTGGAAGGGCACTTGTTAGAATGAGCTTTGGCCTTTGGTTACTGTGTAAAGTTGCAGGCAATCCACAGGCAGAGGAGTGCAGGGTAGTTCCATGGGCAGTGAAATGGGATTTGGAGAGGGAATCATGGGATTTCCACCAAAGGCTTACTGGGACCTCTCTTTGGCAGAGCTATGCTCGGGAGCTGGTTGAAGGTAATGCTTTCTCCCTCAGGAAATGAAAGGCTTAAGAGTGAGCGAACTCCAGGAGTTTTCAAGGCTGGCACAGGGCCCAGGGTCTCCTGTCTTAGTTACTGAGCCCTTATCACCATCTAATGCTCTGTTTCTTTCCCACTGGCAAAGCAAAGACCTGCAGGACTGCGAAAGCTCAGCTCAGATTGGCTGCTTGGAATTACAGTTCAGAATATTATTGCAAATCAGAAAACAGTTTTCTTTCTGTGTCTAATATAAAGATATCCTTATTGCTTCTTCAATCTTTAAATTCATGGGATAGGCTGTATAAGGAGAGATCTGGTTGCTTTCCTGAGCCATTTATGAACAGGTACACTGAAACCTCCTGCAAGGCATTCCTTGCTGAAGATAAGAAGACAGAGATATAAAGAAAAGTGAAAAGTTCTGGTTTTGAAGAATGTGTGTGTGTGTGTGTGTGTGTGTGTGTGTGTGTCCAAATTATCAATGCCCTCAGTGGTTAGCTTTCTATTTTGAGGTGGTTTAATGCAGGCAGTTTGCAGATCACAGTCTATCAGTAATGAAAACTCAGTACAGTGAATCTCAGAAAGTCAGCTCAGAGCAGGATGTTTGTACAGCAGGAGTTGTATTCGGCTCCCTTGAGTCATCCTGCCAAAACACGTATAAGATATCAATAGTTGCAACCTGAAAGCTGCAGAGCTACAGCAAGGAGTCCTAATAGCCACTTGCACAACAAGAATTGTCAATGAATTAAATACTTCACCACTAGTTTATTTCTGTTTTTTCTAATATACATTAGATGCTGTTGCTTTAAAGAAATACAAAACCAAATGTTTGTCGATAAATTTAAAGTCATTATTTGCCATATTTTTCTGAATCCAACTAGTATTCCAAAAGTATAATTATTTTCACATAAAGGTTCTTGGGTTTTGTTGCTTACATTAAAAAGAAGCCTTTGTACCAAAAAGGCTCGAAGACTTGGAGCACACTTTAGTTGTTTCTGCAAAATGCTGGATAATAAAAATTGTTATTGGCATTACCATATCTTTATGGGTATAGAAAATGGAGAAAGTGTATCCCTGTTTTTTTGCTTTTGTCTTTTTTGAGTGAGATGTTGTGTGACTACATACTATGACACAGATAATAACTGGTCAGTTCAATACAAGGCATCATCTGGATTTGGTGACTTAGCAACTCATCTTTTTAGAATTGGCTAACGCTTAACAAAGGTTCCCACTTGCTCTATCAGAACATGAGAAAATTTACTCCCTAAAAATACTAAGCATTGATGGTCCATCCTGCTTCCCTTGCAGAGTTCAGTCGATTTAATTTGAAACATACACCAATATGAGTTAGGTGTTTCTTTTTAGGAAATTTCAGTCTTTGGCTTTATTAGCATCCCAAGTATCCAGCTTTGCATTTTATGGTCCCTGGATAACCCTAGTGATTGGCTAGTGCAATTCACTTTGCTAGCTAGCTAGCTCACTTCCTCACTCATTCATGGATCTTACCTTGTCATTCACTTTGCCATTCATAAGCATATGCTTCACAGTAGTGTAACTAACATTCCCTGAGAATTAAATTTGGAATACTAGGAAGGAAAAAAAATTAACAAAGAGACATCCATGGGGTTGGTTTCTCTGTGCTACGAGTCCCATAGAATATTTTTGTGCACTAAAGTACATGCCTACAACCACCTACCCTAACAGGCCTGCACTGAGAGTCAAAGAATTAGTTCACTGAAAGAAACCTGCACTGATGTATTTTAACCAATTCAAAACCAATATATAGAATTTGAGTAAATATTACACTAGGGAGAGAGTTTTGTGGGTGCAAGTTTTTAGTTAAAAGATAAAGCTCGCAGTTTCTAAATGAAATAAATCATTTTACTCAGATCTTATTCTTCAAGGGCAGTGTCCTCATTTTAACAAAATGTTAAAGAAGTATGTATGTTTAGGGTAATTTTTTCAGGATGGGAAGATGGGAGCCAGCACTGCAAAATGGCACAATCCAAAAGCCTTGGTTCTATACCCCTCTCATTAGTCTTCATTTCTCTGAATTTCAGATTCTTCATCTACAAAATGAAACAATGGGGAGGTGGGAAAAGAGGATATAACCCTTAAGGTGTCTTCCAGTACTACAATTTCTTAAATATAAATTTAAAAGCAATTCCCTTAGCTATAAGAATATATACAACTATCTACTTATTTTCTTAAAATATATATGTATCTATTTCTATATTGTAGATTTCTATGGAGAGCTTCATATCTTATCTATATGGATCTATAGCATATAGAGGTAGAAGATGATATAGATAGGTAGATAGACAGATAGACAGATGGATAGATGGTAGATATTCATACTACATATTCTTAGGAAAATTCTGTGGAAGGTAGTTTTTTACTCGATTTGCAAGTGTTCAATCTCATCTAAGCCTCAATTCCTGTTGTATCCCATGGTTGTGCTACAATCTGAAGATTTCAAAAACTGCTAATTCTCTTTTGTTTTACTGACTTTTTGCTTACCTGTTTGTCTTCCATATCAGATTTGCCATGGAGAAGATTTCAGTGTCAGCATTCTTGCTACTTGTGGCCCTCTCCTACACTCTGGCCAAAGACACCACAGTCAAACCAGGAGCTAAGAAGGACACGAAGGACTCTCAACCCAAACTGCCCCAGACTCTCTCCAGAGGTAAAAGTCAGCTTCTTGTCGGCCTCCAGTTATACTTAATTGGTAAAGATTTAATACTCAGAGCTGAGAGTTGTGTGCTGAACACAATTTTTATGTGTTGGTTCTAGATTTATCAAAGTTTATCATTGTTTCTGCTTTCTCTAGAGGCTTTTGCTCTTCTTTAGCATCAAGTATATACTGATCCCAGTTTTACCACTGCTTTTCAACAGCTTTGGATCTGAGAATATAATCACTTTAATATACTGGTTCATTTTGTTCTAGGTTGGGGCGATCAACTCATCTGGACTCAGACATATGAAGAAGCTTTATACAAATCCAAGACAAGGTAAAGACAAGTTTTACAGAATTCCCTCAAAGCTCTCAAGAGCACCATCTAGTGATCTTTAGCTACACATGAAATCCTACTCATTAAAGATTACCCAATCTCTCTTTGTCTCTTAAAGCAATAAACCCTTGATGATTATTCATCACTTGGATGAATGCCCACACAGTCAAGGTAATTTATACTTCTAAATATAATTTCCTTTATAGGCTTTTAGTTCTAGGGCCAGGGTCCAGATCACTCATCTTTACATCCTTAGCACCTAGCACAGCTGAATTTAAAAGAATATTTTATGTAGTAAAAACATATTTTAAAGTAACTTCAAATATTTCCACAGTTTGTATTAGCCATTGGTTCACATTTTGGAAAAAAAAAAAAAAAAAGCTCTAGAATTCATCCTTGACGTCTTGTTTTCTCTTACATCTCACATCCAATACATCATCCAATACCATTGCTTTACCTTCACCATATATCCGAAAGCCAGCACCAGCCGCATGGGCACACCACCTGTGCGGTCACACAGGACTCAGTGCTTAGTAGGTTCCTATGCTTGTTGTAAAGCTCTGTTGTTGCTGTCTTAAAATTCGTAATGATTTTTGAACAAGAGGCTCCATGTTTTCATTTTGCAATGGGCCGCATATATTATGTAGGTCCTGCCCAAATCCAGCCACTTCCGATTGCCTCACTGCTACTGCCCTCATCCAAACCAAGTTTAGATCTTGCCTTGATCTGTAACAGGCACCTACCTGGTCACCCGACAGTCAGTTCTCCACACGGAAGCCATCATATCCTAACACTCATGTGCTCGAGTGGCTTCTCATCACAGGTAAAATTAAATCCAGATTCCTGATCGTGGCCCAAATGGCTGCACATGATCTGGCCCCTGGCTGCCTTTTCTTTCTTACCACTCTCGCCGTGTTTTCCCTCCACTGCATCTAGCCTGGCCATTGTGCTTTCCCTCAAGCATCCAAACCCATTCCCAGTTCAGGGCTATTGCTCTTGCAGTCCCCTCTGCCATGTGTGACATATCCCTAACATCTTAGAATGCAGCACCCTCTGACGTCTATGTCACCTCCTCAAAGAAGTCTACCCTAACCACTCTGTAGCTTTTAAACCTCTTGCTTTGCTTTCTTTTTCTTCAGAGTACCGTTATCTTCACCTAAAATTATTTACTTGTTTATGACCTGTCTCTTACACAAGCATTAGAGCTCTATGAAGAAAGCACATTATTTTTTTTTCTCCACTGCTCTATTCCCAGTACATGAAACAGTCCTGCCACATAGTAACCACTCAGTAAATATAGGTTAAAAAAATAAGGAATGAATGAATGAGTGATCGGATGAGTCAGTAGCGAAGCAAAGCTAGTCAGTGGCCTAGATATTACTTCACTAACCATTTGCAGAAAGGGCAGAGTTGAATATTGTATTACAAATACAGTTCAACTTAAAATCCAACAGAGAATAGTGGTTTTAACTGGTGATGAAATGAATGCTTAACAATCTTTTTTTTTTTTTTTTTAACAATCTTTTCTTTACATCATAGCTTTAAAGAAGACATTTGCTGAAAATAAAGAAATCCAGAAATTGGCAGAGCAGTTTGTCCTCCTCAATCTAGTTGTAAGTTTACTCTTCATCCTGCCATTTCTCTGTGGCTTAGAATTTGAAATGGATGGTTCATTTTCCCTATACATCTTAGTCATACTGCATTAATGGGGATGTGCTCCAAATATCTCATCTCATAGATTACAATGAGGAAAGATTTTATTTCTTGCATGTCTACATTTTTATTTAGCAATTAATAATTTTATGTTGTCTGAAATATACTCTCCTGTGGTCCAGAATTTCTCTGCTGCTGTAATAAGTGGACCGTTTTTGTCATTAAAAATTCCTTGCTGTGCCCCTTTCCCCTGCAGTCCTGGCTGCTCTCCACCCATTCTTAGTCCGTGTGCCCTCTCTCGGAAGAGGTGGCTCTCCAGGTGTCCAAATCTAATCCTTCCACATGTGCTGTGGCCTCATGCTTTCCCGTCCTACTTCTCCATCACCACCCCTCCTGATGGTCAAGCTTTCTGCCTTTACAAGTTCTTCTGCTTGTTATACAAACAGTATCCACTTTCCTTCCAAGAGCAAACAATCAGTAAACTACTCAGAAAACTAATCTCCGGGCTTCCCTGGTGGCGCAGTGGTTGAGAATCCACCTGCCGATGCAGGGGGCGCGGGTTTGTGCCCCAATCCGGGAGGATCCCACATGCCGCGGAGCGGCTGGGCCCGTGATCCAAGGCCGCTGAGCCTGAGCGTCCAGACTTTCCAGGTTGACAAGTTGGCTTTTTCAAGGAGTATCCACGCCAGCGGTTCTTCCCTCACCTCCCTTCCAAGGCTCCTCTTCCTCCTTCTACCCCTTAATATGAGTGACTTCATGAATCTCTACTTGTCCTGCTTTGCTTTTTATATTTTATATTCTCTATGGACAATTTCATCGGCCTTCAATCAAGCCCTGCTTACCGCTAACTCCCACATCTTCCCCAAACATGCAACAGCTTCCAACTTAGCCACACAGCCTAGTTCCAGAAATCTCGTAATCAGCTTCAACTCAACACATTCAACACCGAATTTATCAGCGAGGCCCAGGTTTTTCAAAAAGCTCTTTTTTCTCTATTCCTTATTCCATTAGAGTGTTATTCTAGACTTGGTCCCCTCCCACTCACCTCCGGCAGTCAAGAAGTCCTGTGGTTCTAACTTTGAAATATTCTTGCTATGGGTCACTTCTCTATAAATTGAGGCCCACTGTTTTAGCGTAAGAGTTTGTCACCTTGCCTAGCTTATTGCAGTATTACTAAGTGGCTCCCTGCCTACAAAATAAATCCCATCTAATCCCACATGATTGTCGGGGTAATCACTCTAAAAACCAAATTGCAATCATGGTACTTCTAACACCCCTCCAGTGGTTTCTTTTTTTTTCTTAATATTTTTTCTTTTTATTGTGGTAAAAGTCACATAATATAAAACATACTATTTTAACCATATCTAACTGTACAGTTCAGTGGCACTAAGTACATTCACATTGTTGTGCAACTCTTACCATCATCCATCTCCCGAATTTTTCACCTTCCTAAACTGAAGCTCTGTCCCCTTTAAACACTAACTCCGCATTCCCCCCTCCCCCCCTACTGTCACCCTTTGGCCCCTGGCATCTACCAATGTACTTTCTGACTCTATGAATCTGACTACTATAGGTACATCACATAAGCGGAATCAAACAGTATTTGTCTGCCCCTAATGTGTACTGGAATGCATTTCTAAGGTTAACCTAATATGTGTCCTGCAAACAGATTGTACCTTCTTTTTTCTTCCCTCTGGGCTATATAGTAGGCCCTCACCAGCCATCTACTTCATACCTAGTAGTGTACATATGTCAACCCCAATCTCCCAATCCATCCCATCCTCCTCTCCCCACTTGGTGTCCATACATCTGTTCTCTATGTCTGTGTCTCTATTTCTGCTTTGCAAATAGGTTCATCTGTACCATTTTTCTAAATTCCACATATAGGCGTTACTATACGATAGTTGTTTGTCTTTTTCTGACTTACTTCACTCTGTATGACAGTCTCGGTGGTTCTTATTTATTTATGAGCAGACGTAAACATTGTGGCATGGTGTGCAAGGCCAGTCACAAGCCAGCACCTGAAGTAGCTTTCTAGCATCTTCTCTCACTAGTGCCTCAGGTATCCCTATCCTTTAGTCCCATCCAAACACTTGGTTATATAAAGCGCTAGGCCTTTCCTCTCCCTTTGTATAATCTTCCCCCCTCCACTGCCTGGAGGGACCTCCTTTCCTATATAACTGACTCCTATTCACTTTTTAAAGATTCCTCTTTACCCACTTCAGAAAGTCCTAGAGGAACCTGCAGATGAGGCTAAATGTCCTGATCTGGGCACACAATGCACGTGTATATCCTTCATCATAACATTTCACCCCCCGGATCCTAAATAGTCCTTCTCCTACCTGTATCTACCTGTTAAACAAAGACAATTTAAAAATGATAAATGGATAGATGAATTCTCAAGATAATCCTGTTTTTGCAGATTCTCTAAAAATGACTTCTGTTTTTTTTTTTTTTCATTATGCTAGCTCCTCCTACCTCATCCAAGCTCCTTCCCCAAACACTGTATGCCTTCCAAATTCTCCCTTACTGATTTTTTTGGCTCTTTGTTCACCACATGCATCAGCTTTTTACCTCATGTCCTGCATCACAGTCTGCTCTGTCTTATTATTTCATGCGTGTAACTTGCCTCCGCATCTATATTATAAACTCTCTGTGTTAGAGATGTGCCTTACAGTGTCTTAAGATGCCTAGCCCAGGAATGGACACACTGTTGTTTTAACAAGTTTGAAAATAACTGAAGAATATAAACAAACTGAAAGCTGCTTTTTTTTTTTACATCTTAGTATGAAACAACTGACAAACACCTTTCTCCTGATGGCCAATACGTCCCCAGGATTATGTTTGTTGGTAAGTAAAAGTGACAATGAGATAAAACACACTCTGGGGCTTCCCTGGTGGTGCAGTGGTTGGGAGTCTGCCTGCCGATGCAGGGGACGCGGGTTCGTGCCCCGGTCCGGGAGGATCCCGCATGCCGCGGACCAGCTGGGCCCGTGAGCCATGGCCGCTGAGCCTGCGCGTCCGGAGCCTGTGCTCCGCGACGCGAGAAGCCGCAGCAGTGAGAGGCCCGCGTACCGCAAAAACAAACATACAAACAAACAAACAAAAAAACACACTCTGAACATTACACAAGTGCCGCCCCATCTCTGCCTCTGTCCTCCACACCTTCAGGTGCTGCTCCACCATCACCAAGGCCACGACGGAGCTCTGCTGGGGAGGTTTAACTTTCAGTTTCACAACCTATTTTTATTAGGAAATGCAAGCTTCTACCTACTTCTATACATGACATTTTTTCTTCATCTCCTCTTCTGCCACAAGTACACCTAAGAAGGAAGCACCCTGTTTAAACGTATTAATCATTTCCCTGAATTATATCAGGTCTGCAAATATTTAATCAGGCAAACTTTTGATTCCTGTGCTGGATTTTTCTTTTTTTTTTCTTTCTTTTTTTTTTTTCTGTGTGGTACGCGGGCCTCTCACTGTTGTGGCCCCTCCGGTTGCGGAGCACAGGCTCTGGACGCGCAGGCTCAGCGGCCATGGCTCACGGGCCCAGCCGCTCTGCGGCATGTGGGATCTTCCCGGACCGGGGCACGAACCCGTGTCCCCTGCATCGGCAGGCGGACTCTCAACCACTTCGCCACCAGGGAAGCCCTTTCTGACATTTTTTGATCATTATTTCTAGGCAAGTTATGAATATGGGCTGAAAGAAAAAAAAAAAATCAAAGGAGACATGCTCCTTCCTGCCACTGGTACTTTTCATGTGCCGTTCCCTCTGCTGGAAAGATTTTCTGCTTCCCCCCTCGGTACCCCCAGGTCACCTGGTTAATCACTGTCATTCACTGACCTGCTCAAACTCCCACGATGTGCTCTTGTGGCACCATGTTCCTCTCAATGGTCACTCTTTCCTCAGTTTTAATTTTGTATTTATTGGGTGATTGTTTAATAAATATTGCCCCCCATGTGGCAGGGACTAGATCTTCTTCAGCTCACCATCATATTTTCAGCATGACCCTGTGGTAGGCTCACAATAAGTATTTGTTAAATGATTGAACAAATGAATTGAGTTTGGCTTTGATCAAAGTGATACTGATAAAAGGGCAATCCATAATTAAATCCATCACATAGCAGACCTCACTCTGATCAAGCAGATCACCTCTGTTCACACTAACCTATAAAACAGGGGCAAGAAAAAGTGAAGGGAGAAAAGGAAGAAGGCTGAACTAGAGCTAATCTTACAGATTTGGTTTTGTTAGGATTTAGAAAATTTAGACCCTTAAATGAAAGGGCCCTTATAGGTCATCCAGTCATACCCTCTGCAGGAATTCTTTTCAGAGTGTTCCTGTCTAAGGGCTTTTTAACCCCCGTTCAATTCCTTTGGTCATAAGAACTAGGTCCCAGGCAGCTTGCTCTTCCGGCTCAGTAGTTCCCCACGAGGCCTGCACATTAGAATTGCTTGGAAGATCTTAAACATCAAGCTGCCCAGGTTGCATCTCAAACCAATTAAATCAGAATCTCAGTGGCTAGGATGCAGGCGGCAGTCTTTGAAAGCTCTGCAGATGACTCCACTGTGCAGCCAAGGCTGTAAGCCAACGCTTGGGAGTTGAAAAAGCTTTTCTGATGTCACTGTATTATGAGGATGAGACCCTGTGTGTGTGTCCTCTACACCAATCAGAAGTAGAGTACGTCTTAAGTCTTTCTTGAACAAACGAAAGTCTGCTTCCTATAATTTATGTATGCTGGTCCTAGTCCGACATTCTGAAACGACAGGGATTGTCCATCAAGTACTGGTGACAGACTTGGCATCCATGTGGCTGGGCCTCATCTTTCCTCTTCATCTAATTCTCAGGACACGGACCATAGCCTCCTTCAATCACTTATCTCAAGGCAACGTTGCTAGGCCTTTGCATATCCTACTACCTCCCTTCTGGATGCATCTTATTTATACCTGTTTTTTTCCTCATTAACTGATAACTTCAAGTAAACATAAAACATGAAAAAAAAAGGATTTAAACCTATAGGAATATATGTATAAGGGAAGATGCCTAAATCTCTATTTTTAAAATGCAGCTACTTAACAATAAAGTAAAAAAACTACATACTTATTCTACCTTGGCTGGTCTTAAGGGCTTGCATTTTTATTCATTTAAAAAAAAAACAACAACTTTGGTTTGGAAAACTAGCATTCGATGTGAGTTCCTAATTATCCAGGTTGCTCTTGGTAACATATTTAAATTACAATATAATCATTTCAAAAACTTAAAATAATTCTTTAGTAGAGAATGCCAGTGTTTTCACCAAAAAAACAAAACACCTTCCCAAGAATGTATATTATCTTATTTTCAGGTTACTATAGATAGGACAGCAGGGTTCTTAACCTTTTCCACAAATAGCACTGCACGGCTGTTGAATGCTCCCAGTCTGGCTTTGGGTACCGGCTGCAGAGGCCAGGTTGCAGACTGGATGGAGTAGAATCTCATCCAGCAGGACACATTGTGTTCTTTTCATGGGATGTGGATAAACATGTAGGCTTCATCATGCAATAGGGGTTATTCTGAAACATAGTACTCCATTCCCTTTGGCTTTTTCTTTGTAGACCCATCCCTGACAGTTAGAGCCGACATCACTGGAAGATACTCAAATCGTCTCTATGCTTACGAACCTTCGGATATGGCTCTACGTAAGTGTTACCTCCTTTGAACATCTGTTTCACTGCTGTACTGGGAGGAGAGCCCACATGGGGAGGGGAGAAAAAGCTGTGTTCAGAGACCCCAGAGAACCAGTCTGACCCTAACTGGCCTTGTGTCCTCCAGCAAATTACATTCAAGCATTGATCTCACTTTTTAAAAAACCCAATTAAAGATGAGTTATTTAGATTAGGTATCTTTTCCTCTAGGAGAATCCTAGGACCATATTACCTCCTTTTCAGGTTTCTCTTAGCTCACTTAACTCCTTCTATCACAGACCTGAGCGCAGTAGTAATCATACCATTACAATAGCAATAGTAGCAATCTGCATGCTGTGTTAAATGCTTTTCTCCAAGTAACAAAAGTAAAATAATTTAGTCCAGTTTATTAAAGTTGAATTCAAGATCAATTTTAAAGATCAGTAGGAAAGACGGTTCCAAACAGTTGCCAAGATACTGACTATTTTTCATCATCACAGAAATTTCTGTTGGGTGGCACCAACCTAGAACGGTATGTTGGGAAGGATTATGAGGTTGTGTCTGGGCAGCAGGAAAGAATGTCCTGGTCCATTATCAATGTCTCCAGTAGGTTCTGGGTGCGCCAAGGGAAGCACATTCCAAATGTATTGACCATTCTTGACATAACAGTATAGATCTTAATAAGGCTTTGGGTTCCTTAAAGGCAGGTATTCTGCACAGGTAATATCACCGTGCCTTGTAAAAAAGGCAGTTAATAAACACTGGAAGAGAATTAGATTATAATAATAAAAGCCATTTCACATACTTTTAGAAAAAAATTTACAAGGTTACCAACATTCACGCTGTATCTATCAATATGATTTCTGATGATGTGCTGACTCTCATAACTTTTTCCCACATTAGTGCTTGACAACATGAGGAAAGCTCTCAAGTTCCTGAAGACTGAATTGTAGAGAAAAAACAAAATCTGTGAGCTCCTCCCTTTGTGTTGGGCCTTGAGACTTGGAACCAGAGGAGATTTTAGAAGACTGTGGAGAAGGCAGAAGCACTGGTGAACCTACTGATTAGATTATGGTTTCATGTTACAACAGCTCTTTTTTTAAATTTGGTTTTAAGTATACATGTATGAAAACAATATCTTATACAACCATAGTGAGCCATGATTTTTAAAAAAATAAATCCTTTTAGGGGTGTTCAAACTGTTCTTTTTTCCCCCAATTTGGTGTTTCACAGAAAAGCTATTCAGTTCATTCACCAAATAGGATTTTCAGACACACAAAATGTTCAAAAAGAGGACAAGACAAACCTAGTTCAAGAATGAAGCCCAAAAACAAAGTTATCATCTCATCTCACTATAGTTTCTCTCTGGGTGACTAAAAGTAGACATGAGCTTGAACAACAGAAGTATCAAACAATATGCTCTAGTGTGAAAAAATATTTAGAAAGGCATCCCATGAAAATCAATACCTAATTGAAGACCACCCCTCCTCACCCTGGCCAGAAACTCCAATGGACACTCTTGAATTTAGCAATCTAATTTTAGTTAGATTTTGCTCTCAGAGAAAGCCTCTGGCAGGTAGCTTTCTCCTTCAGAAGACTAATTTTGTAAAAAAAAGGTCATTCAAAGAACATCTGTATCCTTAAACACAACCCTAATGAAATCGTGAAAATTAAACTCATAATATATTTGGTTTCTTAAGGTTTTAGAGTACTGGTCGGGAATAAATTCAACTGATATGTTCACATCTTCTTCACCCAAATGTGACCTGCTGGGTAAAGAGCAAAGGGCACTGACATCATGTCCATGTGGTAAAGATCAGAGGTTACTACTTATCTTTGGAAGAGGTGAGAGAGAGGAGGTGCCATCAGATAGGGGAGCACTTTAACTACTTTTAACTCTTTATTCTGCTGACAAAAATTAGAACCATGTATTAATTACTTCACTACATATTTAATCTCACATTCATTGTTAGATAAAATTCCTTTATCACCCAAACCCCACAGACTTCTTTGGCCCCTGAATGGCTGCAACGGTCTGTGCAATGCTTTGCCTATTCGTTATCTATTGCTTGTCTTAATTAACTTATTTTGTTTGTTTGTTTGTTTGGATACAGGCTTTTCTGAATAGATTCTTTGGCATTATTAAATTTCCCAGTTAATACTTTTTTAAATACTTTTCTCTCACACAGTACTGTCAAAGAGCTCTGCAACAGAAACCTATGTTGTTGATTTAATGACATATAAATTCTCAGCAAAAATATCACCAGAGGGATTGGGTGCCCTCCTTGTAAATACGCTTACCTACATGTACTTAAAAAGGTAAAATATCCCATTTAGAAAGCTCTCTGAGGGTTAAGTGGAGGAAAAAAACAGTTTCCACGTGTATAAACAAATATTTTGAATGTCAACTTCTAAGCTATTCAGGTTTCCTTTATTGTACAGCAAAATAGTTTTTTTTTTAATTGGGCTGATGTGAAATAAGATTAAGTCCTTAAAATTTATTGAATGACATGCTATTTTAGCCACCCATATACTTTTAAAAATATAAATACATCTCTGAGAAGTCAAATGTCACGGCTGCAAGGAAAATGAGTCTCCCTTAGAAAAGTGACAGAGCAATAGTCATTAAAAAAAAAAAATGAGCAACTATGACCCAGTCTCCTCTACTTCTGAGAATTTGTCCTAAGAAAATCATTCAAGAGAGACTGTTCTGTGAAGATGCCAATGGCAACATTATTTAAACATACCCAAGGAAAGGGGCCACCTCCAAATCTAATGATTACATAATTAACACAAAGTACACTACGTTGTCATCTATAAGTTATAAACATCACAGAGAAACAAAAAGGGTAAGTGAAAAAGAATTTAAGAATTTCTATGCTATAATTGCAACTATAGGACATGTGTACTTAACAAAGGTTAGAAAGAGAAGTTGCAAACATAAAAATGGTTGTTTTAGGCTCATGGAAATGTTAGCAATGCCTGCTCTTTCTACCAAACCCTTTACTGTCATCTCACAATCTTGCCTTTGTGTTGAAATAAATTTAAGTGAGAGCATATCTTGAGAGAGAAATGGAAGAATGCCTTAAGACTAGAGTATTATTTTGAACAGCTGAATTAAAATGTTGGTAACCTAGGGGGGATGTAAAATGGTACAGCCACTATGAAAAAAATGTAACAGTTCCTCAAAAAATAAATACAGAATTACCATACTATCTGATAATTCCACTTCTGAGTAGGTACCCAAATAGATATCTGTATACTCACATTCACAGCACCATTGTTCACAACAGGTGGGAGGTAGAAACAAACCAAATAGCCACTGATGGATGAATGTGTAAACAAAATGTGCTTTACATAGAATGGAATATTCCGTAGCCTTTAAAAGAAGGAAATGCTGACATATGGATGAACATGAAGGACATTATGCTAAGTGAAATAAACCAGCCACAAAAGGACAAATACTTCTGATTTCACTAAGATGAGGTATCTAGAGCAGTCAAGTTCATGCAGATAAAGTGGAATGGTAGTTGCCAGCAGCTGAAGGGAGGGAGGAATGAGGGGGTTACTGTTTAACAGATACAAAGTTTCAGTTCGGGAAGATGAAAAAGTTCTAGAAATGGATGGTGGGGACAGTTGTGCAACAATCTGAATGTACTTAATAACACCGAACTACGCACTTAAGACAGTTAAAATGATAAATTTTATGCTATGTATATGTTACCACCTTAAATTTATTTTTTATCAGTTTTATCTGAGGGTAGGAGGGAGAGGACTAACTTTGAAAAAAAAGTTAGTAACAAAAATCATCTGTAAAAGTCATTTACATAGATGATCAACATACCTGACTAAACCTTTATTACCTGTTTTAGAACCACGGTCTTCTTCAAACGATCACCTATAATCAGCTATCTCTGCTTTGGTTTTTTGCTTGTTTGATGCCTTCAGTAATCCTAAGTAGGTACTGAGGTCTTCATATTTAGTAATCACTGTTGATAATGGGAGCTGGAGGGAGAAGAGAAAGAGCTCGAAGGCAAGCACGAAACTTTCCAGTACCCCACCAATGAGGCAGACTTCAAAGTCCAGATGAAGTCAGCCTAACTTGTTAAGAGGCCACCTGTCAAGTTGTGACCTCATTGACCTGTCAAAAGCAAGATCCCAAAAGTAAGCAGAAATGGTTTCGCCCTCCAAGGGATGTCAAAGTCCATTCTTCGACATATATTTTCACTCACAGGGGACTCCCTCAAGCCCTTCTTTGAAAATGAATTCCAAAAGCTGAATTTCCTCAGCAGAGGAGAGGACCGGAGAAGCAGCCTGGCACATGGTATAGGGGGGGCTGCTCTACCCCTTTCCCACTGTTTCAAGAGTCATTTCAACGACTACAATTGTGATCATGACATTCCAGATAAACTTCAACATGAAAAGCTGTGGTTTCTTTTCTCTTTCTCCCTCCCTCTCCCTCTGGAGTCAGGTGGAGGTGTGGGGTGAAGGGCACTGCCCCTTTAAAATTGTTTAGAAAACATTCACTGAAAACCCACCATGTAATTGCATCTGGCATAGAGAGCCTGGTGTAAAAATTAACTGCTAGACCCAAACATACCAAGTGCAGAACAACTTTATACAAATCCCTTCACTTATCCAGAAACCTGGACAACTTGGTCTTTAACCTTACTGTCACCTGCAAAAAAACAACTGACATGTGAATGATCCTATTTGTATAATCATGATGCCCAAAAGTGGTTTTCCCCTAGAAAATACTATGTAAAAAGGTGAGTCTAACTTTCTCAGTACCAGCTAAGTGGTGAAACAGTTTCATATATTTAGTCAGTGCATTTTCAAAATGATGAAAAAACTTAAAAAGGGCTAAACAAATATTTAGGAAAACTGTGGGAGGTTTTTGGCTGAAGAAACTAAGAGCTAAAAGCTACTCTTCTGGTTTCTTTTTCTTCTGAAAGGTTCCATTCAGCAGCATATTACTTAGGTTGAACATGCATAACTGGTTTTCACAAACTCACTGTCGCTTAGATAACAGAGTAGCTGAAATGAATTTAAGCTATATGAGCTTGGATTTCTAGAATTTATAACCTAACTTTTTTCCCCCTTTGTATTAGCCTTATGTTTTCTAAAATTTCAACTTTAACATCAAGTTTGACTGGGTAAATGTTCTGAGAAACATTTCTCTAAATGAAGTAAGTCCACAGAGAATGAAAGAATTTTTTAAAATAGGTTTTTTGTTTGTCTGCTTTTCAATAAATGCTAGGTTTAGAAGAAAGAAGCTCTGGAGTCTTGACTTGACCTTACAGACATTTGTTACCGCTCCAGGACAGACCATGATTTGAAACATACCTTTCTCTGAGGTCACAAAATGAGTTTGTGGCAACATTTTGTGCACAAGAGGCAGTGAGTGGCCTTCCTGTCATCCTGGGATCAGCCTGACCTAGGCAGGCTCACCAGAAGCCATTCGGGACTCTGGACAGTATTCAGAGTTTAGTAGTCCTAAAGATTCTTGCTTCTCAGTCCCTGGTCTGTAACTAGGGTGACCTAAATAAGGCCATTGCAATTAGAGCACAAACCAAGGCTATGGGTTGGTTCTCTCTGGAACAGCCCTTCCCACATAAAATCATTCGCACCAAGAAAAGTATTCTAGTAGGAGATTCCAGAACTTCATGGAAACTTCAAAATGCAATAAAGCAAACAGGGAAAATACAAAATGCCTTAAAGAAAGACGGAGTCCAAAAATCTCACTTCCTTCATGTGTCACTTACAATCTCATCTTATGGTACAAGTGGCAACATTTTTAGGGTCGCCCAGAGCTCGATATGAAATTGAAGGAGAGCAGAATACGCCACCCCACAATATGCCTCTTCGGCATTAAGATTATTTTGAGTTGATTATTTTTGAGAAATAACAGACAGGAGAAGCTCTGAAAACAGAGTAGAAATTTACTCTTCTGTAAGGTAAATTTACACTTAAATCTCCATTTGTAAAGGTGTCTCCTTCTCTGTACCAGGAAGAAAAGGATGATTCCAAATCAAAAGAAACTTTTATCAATGGCACTGGCTTAAAACTGCTAACAAACCTTATCCTTATTTACTGTGTCTTTCCTAGTAACCTCCCATAACTGGCTTCCTGATAGCCCCCCTCCCATACACACACACCTTTCTTTTGCCTTTAGCTGAAGATGGTATTTAAGATGATGGCTTGAGCCATCTCGAGGAGTTAATCAGTTTTTCTGGATATTTCCTATGTATACATGAGGTATACATGTTAATAAACTTCTGTTGTTTCTCTTGTTATCTGTCATTTACTACACGGGGTCTCAGCCAAGAACTCAGAAGAACAGAGAAAAAATTATTTTTCTTCCCCTACAACAGCATGGGAATTACACCAAGGGAATTTAGTTTTCTTGAAAGATGAGCCAGTCTTCCAGAGGCATGTAAGTGACCCACCCTCAAAATGCTCTAAAATTCTATAGATTAACCATTTATCCTCTTTCTTGGTCTAAAAGCCATCAAAACAATTACTAATGAAATACCATATACTACATAAACTATAAGACAGGAAATTAGTAATTTTCAGTAACAGGAAAGAACTTACATATTTTCCCCCCCAAAATGAGCGACTTCTCTTTTAAAAAACAATTTTCGCTATGGAGAAGATATTAGACACTGAAACATTTCAAGAAAAGATTTTGGCATGACCACTGGTGCTGGAAGTTAACTGCACGGCTGGATTATACACTGAAATAGCAACACTCAGCTGTAGGTCAGTCAAAGGGAACCCGAAGCAAAAAAGAGAAGAATTCCATTTCACTTAATTCATTTATCAATCCTTCCATTACTTTCTTTTAATTCAAACATTCATAGGTGAAGAAAGGTTTCCATACTTAATTTTTTAACATAATATACAGAACCACAATACTATTTAAATTCCAAATTATGGGAGATCACTTTCAAATACGCTTGGATTTGACGAGTTGCTGTGACAATACTGAGAAATTTCATGGAAAAGGTATTGAGAATTTGTAAGATAGTCAAATATCTTTTTGCTATGTGGGCCAATGCATTAATAGTAACTTGATTAAAAGGGCAGTCTTTTGGACTTCAAATTATTATAAAAGAATATCAAGATTATATAGTTTCTGAATTTCTCAAACTCATTTCACTTTGAAGGCTGAAGGCAAATGTTACACATTAGAACATTCATGAAACCATTTCTCCTTTGCACTTACTGGTAAAAATAAAAAACTAAAACACACTTTCCTAAAGACCTAGCTATTTCTAGAGTACATTAGTGTAATCAGAAAGACTACTAGAACTAAATTATCACTTTTATGTTAACAATTTTCACCACAACATCTTTCCTAAAAGGACAAAAAAATTGGGGAACTTATATTTCCCTTGTTGAACTTAACAGAATAGAATCTCATACTTTCTGGCTTTAATAAACTTCAACTCTTTTTTCCAGTGGGAACTATCTACACAGCACAGTGCCACATACAATTAATTATTCCAGTGAGATGTACATTTAGATTCACAACATGATCAACACAATAGTGCCATACAAAGTTTGTCTGCAGGTAAAAACGCTAAGAAAGGCCACAGTGGACAGTGCCAGACACTGTGAAAAACAGTAGATTACAAGGTACCACTGAGGTTCAGAGGAGACCACAAGTTTCAGATTTTTTTAGCAATGGAAAAAGAAAAACATTTAGGGAAACATAAAAATATATAATTCACTGTCAATTATGTAATTTTTCATATACTGTTCCCTAAACAGGCAAATTAGCTTAACTTAAAGTTAGAGGAAATGTACAAGATCAGAATATGAAAGATTTTTCTTGTTTTCTCATCAAAGGAACGCGCTAGGATTAGCACGAGGATCTTTCTGGTTCCTGTATCTGTAGGTCAGCCAAACACCCAGGATCTGGAATGGAAAAAAGAAAAGAAGAAAGAGAAAGTAACAGTTGTGCGTATTTATTCAGTTTATCAGCAAAATAATCTGGATCCTCTGAAGCACTTTGTAATATTTGTTCAAAGAGGAAGAGATTTCTTTTTAAAATGTAGTATGTAACCCAAATGAGAGATCCTAAGAAAAATTAATATGAACATTGTGGTAGACTGGATAAAGGCCCTCCAAGGCTGTCCACACCATTATCCCCAGAATCTGCAAATATGCAACCTTACATGGTAACAGGGACACTGCAGACATGACTGAGTTAAAGCTCAAGAGACAGGGAGATTAACTGGGTGGGCTCTGTGACATAATCACAGGGGTCCTTAAAAGAGGGAAGCAGGAAGGACAAAAATCAGAGATACAGCCAAAAGGTGTAATCTGGGAAGCAGATTCAGAGAGAGAATGAAACACTGCTGGCTTTGAAGATGAAGAAAAGTCAAGCCAAAGTCGAGCCAAGGGGTGCAGACAGCCTCTAGAAGCTAGAAAAGGCAAGAAAACAGGTTTCCTCTAGAGCCTCCAGAATGAGTCTCCATTTTAAGCTTCTGACCTCCAGAAGTATAAGACGATAAATTTGTGTTTCTTTAAGCTACTATCTTTGTGATTACTTGTTAGAGTGGCAATAGGAAAGTGATACAAGTTAGCTATTAAGACTGAATTGTCGGACTTCCCTGGTGGTGCAGTGGTTGAGAGTCCGCCTGCTGAGGCAGGGGACGTGGGTTTGTGTCCCGGTCGGGGAAGATCCCACATGCCGTGGAGCGGCTGGGCCCCTGGGCCATGGCCGCTGAGCCTGTGCGTCCGGAGCCTGTGCCCCGCAATGGGAGAGGCCACAACAGTGAAAGGCCCGCGTATCGAAAAAAAAAAAAAAAAAAAAAAAAAAAAAAAGACTGAATTGTCTTAATAGTTAAAGTATCATATATTTTGCTAATTCAGAAACAGAGTTTGACAAAAATTAAGCAATAACAAAAATCCTACAATAGGGCTTCCCTGGTGGCGCAGTGGTTAAGAATCCGCCTGCCAATGCAGGGGACACGGGTTCGTGCCCTGGACCGGGAAGATCCCGCATGCCTGGAGTGGCTGGGCCCGTGAGCCATGGCCACTGACCCTGCGTGTCCGGATCCTGTACTCCGCAACAGGAGAGGCCACAACAGTGAGAGGCCTGCGTACAGAAAAAAAAAAAAAAATCCTACAATAAATACATTTTCCAACACAGATAATAAAAAATGTCATAATTCCTACCTCTCCAAGGGAGGGGGACGTATACTTTTAGAAAAGTAGTAAGTAGTTATCCTGCCATTTCTCACACCACGTTCACTAACGAGTTAACCAATATAACCTGCCTTTTTTTTAAATTGAGAAATGTGTTCATGCTGGTTCTGCTACCTCAAAGTTGATTTATTTAAAATAATCAAAAATTCTTAGACAGAATAAGCTGCAAAATTTTAATGGAACAAAATGAATTTCAAATTATATCTCCCATTTCAGACCTGTGCCAACATCTAAATTTTGTTCACTTGACTTCATAACTACTCATTAGCTCTTGAAACTATGTGTAGAGAATTTTCTAAAATTTTCTCCATTTACCACAATAAAAATTTCTGAGTTACTATAAAACTCATGACTGGCAATGTTTATTATAACACGTAAGGGCTGATGGAACTATGCTTTGTGTTGAATCAAGGAAACATAAGTCTAATTTAAGGAAGTGGAAAGTCTGGTTTGGTGTCTGTATGATGGGGGTTGGGGGGAAGGAATTTACTTAAACCTATGAAGAGTACTTTGTGACTGACTCTATTCTTCACATTTCACAAATTCATATAATTTGACCAAAAACCCTATATGATAGGAACTGTCATTATCCTCATTTTACCAGTGAGGAAACTGAGGCATCGAGAGGTTAAATAACTGGATAATAGCTACACAGGTCATGAGTGCCAGAACCAGGATTCAAATCTTGGATCCAAGCTCTTAATTACGTGTGCTGTTTTATACGAGAATCTGATGTGTTACAGGCCATTCTCAAGCTAACAACATTCCACCTACCGTTTCAGCCATGCTTGTTATTACACTACTGAAATACTTACACACCAGTTATCAAGCAGCTCTGACACCTCTCAGCCTGCCCGAGCATCATTTCCCTGACCCTGCCTCAGAAATACCGGCACACAGGGAACTTCTGGTTAGAATTTTTGAGTTTGTTAAATATTTTTATAATCACCCCAGAATACATGCCGATGGGGTAAGTTACAGTTCTTAGGGGAAACAAAGCTATCGGGTAAATAAAATACTCATAATCTGGAGTCACATGTTACCAAAATTCCTCCAATTAAGCTGTGATAAAAATGAAACAACCTCTTCTTGTGCCCCATTGCTGGAGCACTATCTCCTCACACCCAGAGAGAGCATGAAAAGATCATGCCCAAAATGCAAAAAGATCAAAGTTAGATAATTACTGGATTTTTAGCTTACAAAGGTGCTCATGATTTAAAGATTTTCAAGGGTAACTTTGACCCGATCATAAACTCTGCTGAATCTAGAACCTACACTCAGGATGCAAGAGGTCACCAGAGTACAGTTCTATGAAATGTCTACACAGAGTGTGCAAAAAGCATATCCTTTGTTATTTATTTTATATTTATTAAATATAGAAAGGCAGAGGGTAATATGACAAAATATTAATGATGATTTCTGGGGAGGTAATTTTAGTTAGTAGATACATTTACTCTTTCAGCTTCATAATTGTCTGTGTTTTCTAAATTTTCTACAAAGCACATGTACTAATTGTTATAACTTTTGGGGGGGATTCTAAATCAATGTTTCTTTGATGGTTTAAATTTATTTTCATGTATTACAAATAGTTCAAACGAAATCTTTCTATTTCATCTATGACAGGAAATCATCAGCTAGTCTCATCCCTTCAAACTCTGAGAATCGCTGATTCTATGAAATATTGAATAAAATAAAAATTTAAAAAGTGAGAGAGCCTATAAAATAGTCACTATCCAAAAAATATCAGGTTGGATAAATTACTGTTAAAATCTCTAGCTAGGTTTCAAAAGGACATGGTGTAAAAATTCAGAGCAGGACTCCTCCATGAAAGAACACCTTAGAAATCGAAGACCCATGAGTTTATATTCTTCAATAATTAATATTTTAGAAAACAGAGGGGGCTGGGAGGGATGAATAGGCAGAGCACAGAGAGCATTTTTAGGGTAGTGAACATACTTTGTATGATACCATAATGATGGAGATATTTGTCCAAACTCATAGGCTGTACAACACCAAAAGTGAACCCTAATGTAGGTTATGGACTTTGTGTGTTATTATGTGCCAATGTAGTTTCATCAGCTGTGACAAATGCACCATCCGGTGAGTCATGGTGACAGTGGGGAGGCTATGCTTGTGTGGGTGCAGAGAGATACTGGCAATCTCTGGACCTTCCTCTCAATTTGGCTGTGAACTTAAAACTACTCTAAAAATAAATAAATAACCTCCTTTTAAAATAATATATGCATAGCTGAAGGCAGTGTGATCCGATGAGAAGAAAATGGAGCTGCTCAAAAGAACTAAATTCTCAAAATAAATCCCAGATATAAAAAAGAAACCATGTGGCGAAATTCTGATCATTACTGACTCTGGCTAATGGAGTGTATGGAGATTGCTCATTCTGGTTTTTTCCCACCTATATTTTTAAATTTTTATGACAAATTATTTTCTTTTTTTTTTTGCAGTACGCGGTCCTCTCACTGTTGTGGCCTCTCCCGTTGCGGAGCACAGGCTCTGGACGCACAGGCTCAGCGGCCATGGCTCACGGGCCCAGCCGCTCCGCGGCATGTGGGATCTTCTGGGACCGGAGCACGAACCTGCGTCCCCCTCATTAGCAGACGGGCTCTCAACCACTGCGCCACCAGGGAAGCCCGACAAATTTTTTTTTACTTTTAAATCCATGTTTTATTTTTATTTTATTTTATTATTATTTTTTGTACTACGTGGGCCTCTCTCTGTTGTGGCCTCTCCCGTTGTGGAGCACAGGCTCCGGACATGCAGGCACAGTGGCCATGGCTCACAGGCCTAGCCGCTCCACGGCATGTGGGATCTTCCCGGACCGGGGCACGAACCCGTGTCCCCTGCATCAGCAGGCGGATTCTCAACCACTGCGCCACCAGGGAAGCCCCATATTTTATTTTTAAAAGAAAGAAAGGAAAAATGCACAGGATTGTTTTCAAACGGTATATGAATTTTCTTGAATCAATGCCATGACTAACCCAGAAGTAAGATGGCTCCTTCCTGAGAAAAAGTGAAGTGAAAATATGCTTAGAGTAGGAAGGGATGTCAGTGAAAACATCTTTTGAAAAGTGAATACTAATGAGAATTCCTGGGAGGAATTCCAGCGGTTAGGACTCCGTGCTTCCACTGCAGGGGGCCCAGGTTCAATCCCTGGTCAGGGAACTAAGATCCCGCAAATGTGGTGAGGCCAAAAAAAAAAAAAAAGTGAATACTAAGCTTGGTCTTTATCTCCAGTTTGATAATAACAGCCAAGTACGGATTTTTCATTCTCAAAGGGCGAAAATGAAACTGAATTAGAATATACAGTATACACAAACATCTACGTATATATAATATGCTACCTTAATCATACATTTTATACATATATATGTAATGTATACATTATATACACAAATTCAATACATGTCACACACACACAATCAAAATGAGAAGATCTAATGTGTTACGTGGTGACTACAGTTGATAACACTGTATTGTACAATTATATTGTACAATACAATATTGTACAAAATACTGTATTGTATTGTACAATCTACTCTCTTGCTAAGAGAGTAGAACTTAATGTTTTCACCAAAAAAAAAGGTAAATATGTGATGTGTTAATTAACTTGATAGGTGGAATCCTTTCACAATGTATACGTATATCAAATCATCATGATATACACTTTAAATATCTTACAATTTTATTTGTCAATTATACCTCAATAAAACAAAAAAGGTTTTTTTTGTATTTTTACCAAAAAATTTAATTATACAGAGAGAAATAAATTTCTAGGCCCAAGATGAAGCTGCTCTTATCCAGGGTGCCACATCAGCAAACCGAAACTTGGGTAGGTAACCTTTGTGTCCCTGTAAACGTTCCTCTTGACCGGAAGTGCAATATATTCAGTCAGCCAATCCGCAAAGGCCAAGCCAACTCTGGGCCTTCTCACCCCAAACAAGATTGACTATGTGGCCCCAGTCAATCAGATGTTTTCTATTATTCCCTTCCTTATTCTTTATCCTATAAAAGCTCCTTGCCTTCGGCCTTATTTTGCAGTTCTCTGAAAGGACACTGTCCAGGAAGTGTTAAACTTTGTTTGTATCACCTTAAACTGCCTTCTTTAATCATTTTTAACATATATAATCAAAATGAGAAAGGGCCTTCTAAACATAAACATCAACTGGATAAACCATATAGGCAAAAAGCAATAAACTGAACCACATAAAAAGTAAAACCTATACATTTTATTTCAAAATCATGAAAAAGTTAAGTAAAATGCAAAAGAAATTGAAAGCAGGACAAAGAAGCCAAGTAGAGCGAGTGATAAGAGGTGAAGGGAACCAGGAAGGGAACTGAGGAAATAAAAGGAGAGTTGGGCAACTTTCTGGGGCGCCTGGCTTTCTAAGAGCACCCAGTGAGCACCCAGCCTTGAGGCCTCTTTTCTAAACACCTTCTAGGCCCTGAGGCCCGCTCTCCTATTCTTTTACAAAGTTCCCCTTTTTTGCATAGACTGAGTTACAGGCAATCCAAAGGTCCTTGATCAGGACAGACAGTAGATGGGCAATTCACAAAAGAAATAATACCAGTGGTCCCAAAACACATGAATACATGAATATTTTCAAATTCACTAGTCACACTGCCAAAAGAGCAAACAGAACTGTAATACTATTTTTACCTATCAAATTGGCAAATATTTTGTAAGATAAAAATGTCGAGAATTAGTGCTTGAACCAAAAGTTGGTAGAATCTCCCCCAAAAGGCAATTTGGCAATATTTATCAAACTCTTTTAAAATGCCCATAAACTGAATGTGTCCTATTTTACTTCTGGAGGTGTACTCTAAAGAAAAACTAGGGAATATAGATTAAAAAATATATATATACAAGGAAGTTGACCATGAAATTACTTATTATAGGGACATACTGATGGGGAAATCAAATGTGCAAGAAATTAAATGACACAGTAAACTTCAAATATACAAAACGCTTAGGATTTTTCTGATTTCCTTTTAAAGATAAATGCTCATTCTTACAATAGCCTACCATATACTTCCACAGTTATATGCACAATCTTACTTAATAGCATTATTCTACACATGCTATTCTTTGTTTAAAACAGGAGTGTGACATGGGCAATTAACACAACCATCACAGGGGTCCCATCATCTTTTTTTAAGGGGGTATAATATGGGGACTTGTACATCAATAATTTACTCATATCTACAAAATGACAGCTAACACACACAGCACCTGCTGTATGTCAGGCACTTTTCTAAATATTACAAGTTTTTACATATAGTAACTCCTTTAAGCATCAAAACAACTCTATGAAATAGGGGCTTTCCATTATGCCTGTTTGCAAAGCCGAAGAAACAGCAGCACAGAAAGATTAAGGAACTTGCCCAAGGTCACACGGTTAGTAAAGCAGAACTAGGTTTCCCACCCAGACAGTGCATTTTTTAACTATTTGCTCTTGTCTAATAAACTCTAATTTCACCAGCTCATTATTGACAAACATGAGCTGGCCCAAAGGTTTGCTGTTATAAACAATAAACATTCTTGTGTATTCATTTTACATAGTTATACAATTATCTCCATGAAATAAAGCACTGCAAGTAGAATTGATG
Source organism: Kogia breviceps (assembly GCF_026419965.1). Taxonomy (NCBI): domain Eukaryota; kingdom Metazoa; phylum Chordata; class Mammalia; order Artiodactyla; family Physeteridae; genus Kogia; species Kogia breviceps. The sequence goes on along the minus strand of NC_081318.1, from coordinate 69,725,429 downwards.
AGTTAAAGAAAAAAGTTTTAATTTAAATACATATTGCCAATTCAGATGCATCAAAAATGTCCAGAGTTATTGAGTGTTTAATAAAGACAATGAGGAATTAGCATTCCTCAAAATTTAATATGTGTGGGATTTTGCTTAGACATTTATATAAATGTATTAATATAGTAAATATATTAATATAACAAATATATGTATAAATATGTTATATAGGTAAGAAATTAATAATAATGATTACCTACAGGTTTCAGAAGGCTAGGAACAAAGAGGAGTAGGGATAGGGTTGGAAGGCAACTCTTCAAAGCATCCATATATATAAATGTGTGTATATTACACATTAATATATATATTAAATAATGTGAATGTCCTACCTATTCCAAAATTATATCTAAAATTATAATTTATCATACAACTCTAGAAATAGAAGAGAATCAAGAGATAACCCAGTCTACTCTCTTCATTTAATTTTACATAATTTAATGATCAAGCACTTCACCCTGTATAAACTTAATGCTACATCTGTGAGTTCTTCTGATTTCATGCCACAGCTCCTCCTATTACAGTACTAGTTCCCAGTGAAAACATCTATTGATACATTCCAAAAGTTAAGTGCCATGCCCTCTTGCCCTATAAAACAGGAACCTCTATGACAAAGAACGGAAGATATTGAGTTATTTGTACATACCTCTGTAAAACTGAAGAAGAGGCCAATGCCGCCAACAAATCTCAAAACTTCTCCTGCATATTTTCCTATTATTGGAGCACAGGGTGAGCACTGGTGGCTGCTTTTCACACAGCTCTGTATCAATTTTCAAAAAAAGAACTTTATTTCAAAGTACATTTATAATGAGCAGATTAAAAAAAAAACCACCCATATAAAAATTACTGTCTGGAATATCATATCCAACTTGGAGCCATGGTTCTTGAGTATTGTCCAAAATCGTAAGACAGCGCCTAAGATTCCCACCCCCAGGGTACATGCCCTGAATAACCACCCCTTGAGAGTGGATGCGATTTGTGAATATGATGGATTGTCACTCCCATGTTTATGTTGCATTACATAAGACACTGTCTTAATAAAATGAAGAGATTTTCACGCTGGCTTTGATGCCATGTTGTGAGATGGCTGTATAGTTAAGACCTGACCAGCAACTAGGAACTTAGAGACACCAGAAAGAAAATGGGACTTCAGTCCTACAACTACCAGAAGCTGAATTCGACCAACAATAGCTTGGTAGAAGACCCCAAACCTGAGATGAGATTGTAGCCCTGGCCAATACCTTGACTTCATTCTGGTGAGATCCTGATGAGCAGAGGACCTAGCTAAGCTATACACAGGCTCCTGACTTAGGGAAACTAAGGCAATAAACGGGTGTTGTTTTAACCACTAAAATTGTGATAATGTATTATATAGCAATAGAAAACTAATAACCCACAAAAGAGGACACAACGAGGGGATGTCGCTCAGGGCTCAGCGAGGGGGTAATAGGAGTTTCCCTAAAATATAAACACATGTAAACTTCCCAGGAGAGCCAAGCTCCAAGCTCCAAGTCCATTCCCATACAGGATTGGGTTGGACTTGGAAGGTCAGTAGTCTGGCCTGGGGCAACAGGATGGCTCTAATTGATCTATCGCTAGCTCAGCTCCCAGAAAGAAAGGGCATGAAGTTGTGATGGGGAAGAAGGGAGACAGGAAAGAGGGTGGTTCCTTGTGTCCTCCACCCTGGGGATGTTTAGCTGGTTGAGAAGCACAATTTAGTACAGACCACTCCCCTCCTACCACCCTGATAGGCTTCCAAACCAAGATATTTACTTGCTGATCTGCTGTTATTTCTCTTTCACAACTTGTTCTAGGAGGATGTGACTGGGAAGGAATTAGGGGCAAAAAAACCAAAAGCATCCGTGTCTGGCTGGGCCCTGGAATATTCAGTATCCTCAGGATGGATATTTGAGAACAGACAATTGATACAATACTGTACACGAAATGTAATGCTGGTATAGAAAAAACACTTTAAAAGTACAATTCAGCCTCAGAAAGTCCACTTCTTCCATGTTAACCGTTATTCATCTGTATGCAGTACATCTCCAAAAAACATTTTATACTTTGTACTTACAGCCAGACAGGTGTCATTTGGGTTAAAACTTCGGAACCCACAGCAGTTTAAACTTCTCTGGATGTCATTTTGGGCACTTGCTGTATTGTTCCAACCAACTTCCAAAAGCTGACCCTAGAAAACGCATTTTAAACATACATTAAAATGTGTCGGGCTTCCCTGGTGGCACAGTGGTTGAGAGTCCGCCTGCCGATGCAGGAGACACGGGTTCGTGCCCTGGTCCGGGAGGATCCCACATGCCGCGGAGCGGCTAAGCCCGTGAGCCATGGCCGCTGAGCCTGTGCGTCCGGAGCCTGTGCTCCGCAACGGGAGAGGCCACAACAGTGAGAGGCCCGCATAACGAAAAAAAAAAAAAAAAAAAAAAAAAAAAAAAAAAAAAAAAAAAAAAAAAATGTGTCATCCCTGGGACTTCCCTGGCTGTCCAGCGGTTAAGACTTCGCCTTCCAAGGCAGGAGGTGCAGGTTCAATCCCTGGTCAGGGAGCTAAGATCCCACATGCCTCGTGGCCAAAAAAACAAAACATAAAACAGAAGCAATATTTTAACAAATTCAATAAAGACTTTAAAAATGGTCCACATAAAAAAAAAAAAAATCTTTAAAAAAAAAAAGTGTCATCCCTGCCTAAAATGTATAAAGCTGGAGCTTGCAACTCTTAAAACTGAGTGCACCTAATATAATACTCTTTATAAGAGCATCAAAACTTTTCAAAGGGGGCTTCCCTGTTGGCGCAGTGGTTGAGAATCCGCCTGCCAATGCAGGAGACACGGGTTCGTGCCCTGGTCCGGGAGGATCCCACATGCTGCGGAGCAACTAAGCCCGTGAGCCATGGCCGCTAGGCCTGCGCATCCGGAGCCTGTGCCCCGCAACGGGAGAGGCCACAAAACTTTTCAAAGGGTTACACTTCAATCTGCAACAAAAAGAAGGCATGATTTCTATCCCAAGAATAAAAAGTCTTCACGTTCACATGCGATTTCAAAGAAGTACTTAGGTCAAAGGCCTAGTTTTCAGAGTGTAGTAAGACAAATTTTCCATTGACTCAAAAGAGAGACCCATATTCTTCAAACAAATTAGAGTTTGAAGAGAATAATTGCCAGAATGAAACCACAAACATTCTGGAGCAAATGTTTCATTGCATAATAGTAGGAAAAGACTGGGTGAATATCCATTAGCAGGAGGGCTTTTTACCCAGTGAGGGCAAAATCCTACCTCAAGGATGCAGAAAATAGCAACATGTGGTGTTTTAGGGCTCTAAGCAGACTCACTAAAGCAATGAGGAACAAAAGACTTCAGCTGTGTAGAGTGAAATGGCATTCTGAACAAGAAGAAATTATTTTATATTCCAATCATTCCTCCCCCTTTCTTCCCACATGTACTATGTGGTATAATAAAGTAGAAAGAAAAAAAAAATCTTTGCTTACCTGTTGCTCCTGGTTCAGGGCTAAGCAAGCACATGATACGGAAAACTGGACAATAAATACAAGTAAGAGAATAATCATGTACTGAGAATCAAAGTTAAGGATATTTCTGGAAATTCTTAAAATAACATAAAACAGAGGTACTGACAACTTCACAACTCCCTAGAAGGAACTCACCCAGAAAACAGAACAAATGGCACTTAGAGAAAGTGCAAGAAGAATACATGTAATTTTTATTTTGATAATACACTGTAGATATAATTATATAGAAAAATGCTAACAACAATAATTATTTAAATTCTGATCTATTATAGAGAAAAGACTTGTGGTTGCCAAGGAGGAGGGGAGTGGGGAGGGACGGATTGGGAGTTTGAGATTAGCAGATGCAAACTGTTATACATAGGATGGATAAACCACAAGGTCCTACTGTATAGTACAGGGTACTATATTCAATATCCTGTGATAAACCATAATAGAAAAGAATATGAAAAGAATATATATGCATAACTGAGTCACTTTGCTATACAGCAGAAATTAAACACAACACTGTAAATAAACTATACTTCAATAAATTATTAAAAATAAATAAAAGCTGATCTATTATAATTTCATTTAGATTAAAATAAAAATTCTTACATAGATAAAACAGGAAATAAGTAGAGATAAATGTATGTATGCTTTCCTAATATCAACCCTTAAAAAAAATCATTGTGAAATTCTCAACCAAATATTGATGACTTGGAAAGGACCTAGAAGTCACTGAATCAGTTCAATGTAACTCTGAATCTGCAACACATAAATAGGATGATACTGAACTTGCAGAATACATTCGTTATGGGAACATATGTATATGTATAACTGATTCACTTTGTTGTAAAGCAGAAACTAACACACCATTGTAAAACAGTTATACTCCAATAAAGATGTTAAAAAAAAAAGAATACATTCGTCATGATGTGAAAAGGAGAGAGAATATGTAAACATACAATAACTTAACCCTAAGAAATCTTCCTAATGTTGGTTGGACAAATACACATAATGCTTGCCAGGAGTTGCTGTCTGGTAATTAATTTCCTAATGGTTATTTTAAATGAGTTGTAGTTATCACAGGAGTAATCAGTAAGATAAGAGCAAACCCAAGTGGGGTATAAATCCCACCTGTAAAAAAGGATACAAAAAAAAGCAACACCTGATGGTGTTTCACGGCTCCGATCAGCCCCACTAATGCAATCAGGAACAGGAAGATGCCCACCGCAATGACCACACCGACCACCCGGAGACTGGAAATCAGCCCGAAGCCGATGCCCCACGCTGCAATTCCAATTAGCAGCAGACTAACCAACTGCAAAAACAACCACAAAGTGCAGTGATGGGGGAGGGAGGGGGAGAGGAAAGAAAGAGGGGGAAAGCGTCAATTTATGTATTAATATCAAGAACATTTTTCAGGCACCTACTTAGTATCTTACAAACGAGTGCTAACACTCAATACTAGAATACACACATGATCTCACAGATACTACTGTCTTAAGTTATATTAATCCTTGGCTGCGTTTTTAAAAAACAAACAATAATCTATAAAATTATTATGGAGCCTCAGAGGCCACTGGCTTACTAAACCTAAACGATTTCTACTTAAGCTTTTGAAATAATCGCGTATGTAAAACTTTTAGACACCAACACATCTCAGCCCGACATACTGGTTTCTTCACGTGGAAATCACATATCTTTCCTTCAAAGCCCCGGACTGTAACCTTCTCTGTGCTGCCTTCCTATTCCCCAACAAACTAAATTCATCTCTCCATTCTCTGAGCAATCTCTGTTCTTCAAATATGGTTCCACTGTTCCCTTCAACACGTTAACATTCTGTTTCCAAGCCTGTCTCTCCTAGGAGTCTCTGGGCAACTTAGAGACCCCATCTTTTCACTTCTCTTTATCCCCAGAACCTATCACAGAACCTCGCCTTTGGAACAGTCAAAATATCTCACAATATTGTTGATGAAATGAATTGTTTCAGATATCATAGGCTATTCTGTGAGAATTCATAGAGAGAGACTATTAAAACTTTTAGGATGAAAAGAGTATAAGAGATTTTAGCTGTTTAGAGTAAAAATGGCATTCTGAGCAAGAAGAAATTATTTTACATCCCAATCATTTAATTTATATTCTTATAAAACAAAATCAAGTGTAAGAGGTAAAACACATGTCTCAATCAGTCATTACCTGTAAAAACTCAAAGTTACAGTTACTTCTTTAAAGTAACACTTAAATAGCATGCCATATAAAGATCATAATCAACTGATAGAAGATACAGCTTAAATAGGTATGGGGCGGGGCTGGGGTGGAAGGTGGAACAGGAAAGAGAGACAGTATCTTCAAGTCAATCGAGAGACAGCCATTTCCTGGAGCAAGTTGACAGCTTAATACCTTGCTGGGAGGAATCAAAGTACATAAAATAAACTTTCTAGCACCACTTCAAGGCCTAATAAACTTTGTTTTGAGATACAGAATAAATCATCACTCACTCAAATGGTTCTTTACTCAAGTGTGTCATTTTTTATAAGTGTAGTCACTTTATCAGACACAATTTTTAAATGCCTTGGTATGTAAAACTTCTTATATGTACAGACATACAAGTAAAATGGCTAAATATGGACAAATACAGCAGCTATTTGTATTTTTATCCATTTAGTATAAAGCAGCAAAACTTGAGAATGAAAGCAACTATCTGTAGCATGATAGGAACAAGTTATGGAGTTATATGGACTTGATGTTCTCCACTGAATTAGTACACAGAGGAAGTTTTCTCTTTAGAGGGAGAAGAAGAGGAAAAAATTCTCACAAATACCCAGAAGTTAGTCCTCCTCATTTTCTCAACTGCTTCTTCTCAGCAGATCCATTTGCTTCTGTCTCATTTTTATCAACTCAGTCTTCTCACGACTTCAAACAATCTTGGATTGAGAAAAAGTCCTTGGGCCCATCACAAATGAGCTTATTTCTGACTTTGTTATACCCAAATATAACACATTTCCTTTCACGAGGTGTAAAAGGCAGAAGCCTGAAGGAGGTGTCAAGGAAGGAGAGGAAGATAATGCTGGAGGGGCCTCACCTCAGTGAGGGGAGAGAGCAATGCTTAGCAAACTCAACAAACACTGGAGATGGTCCACAGTCTCAACACATCAGAGTTACTTGCTGTATCGGTCAGGGTTCTCCAGAGAAACAGAACCAATGAGATATATATTGAGAGAGAGTGAGGAGATTTATTTGAAGGAACTGGCTGATGTAATTGTGGGGTCCACCAAGTCCAGAATGTGTAGGACGGGATGACAGGTTGGAAATTCTGACACGATTTCAGTGATACAGTCTTGAGACAGAATTCCTTCTCCTTTAGGAAACGTAGTCTTTGTTCTTAATGCTTTCATATTTCATATCGTACATGAGGCCCATAATTACTTAAACTCAACTGAGTGTAAATGTTCATCACAACTAAAAAATACCTTCAGAGAAACATCTAGACTGATGCTTGAAAAAGCATCTTGGCATCACAGCCCAGCCAAGGTGACATATAAAATTAACCAACACTTGCCAGCTTCAAGTCCTGGGTGTGATGCCTATTTACTAACTTAATTAAATTCAGGGGCAGGACATTTACTCTATATTTCTTTGAGTCTTAGGGCCAAAAAGATCAGAAGTGTGAATAATATGACACATAAAATTCTTCTAACCCATAGTTTTAAAGAATCCTTTAGGAATTATACCAAATCCTTAACAACATTAATGAAATTCTTACCACGAGTTAAATATTCATCAACAAATGGTTGGTGCCCACTACACATGGAAGCCAGAGACAAGCTACCCCTAAATACTGAAATTTAAATTCATATAATTTTCACGTGGAACAAAATAAGTTCCTTTGGGTTTTTTTTCAACCATTTAAAAATGTAAAACCTTTCTTAGTTGGCAGGCTGTACAATAATAGGAAATGGAATGGATGTGGCCCGTGGGCTGCCGCTTGCTTTCACTCTAGAATTCAATGTAGGAGAGAATGAACAACTACAATGGGACAAATCATTGCTATGTCAGAGATTTTTACAAAGTGGGTCAGAGTAGAGAACAATAATCAAAAATATCCAGATAAACAGAACACATCAAAGACTGCAAAGGAACCATAACAGAACACATAGTAGGCTGGAAAAGGACCCCAACTGAATAGTACCGCATACAGCAAAAGAATGATCGCTATATCACATGGCAAAAGATGTGACTCAATTAAGGGTCTAAAAGGGACAAGCTAGCTTATCCTGGATTATCTGGCAGCCTCTAAGTGTCATCAAAAGTATCCTTACGAGGGAGGCAGAGGGTGATGTGACCTCAAGGCAAGGAAGGCTGGAAGCCACCAGAAGACAGAAGAGGCAAAGTGGCAAGGAGGCAAAGAACAGATTCTCCCCTAAGGCCTTCAGAGGGCGTGCAACCCTGTCAACAACTTGATGGTGAACTTCTGGCCTCGTGAACTGTGAGAATAGCTTTCTGTTGTTTTTAAGCCACCATGTTTGTGGTAATCTGTCACAGCAGCCCACACAAAACAATTCTCGCATTTGGAGATGAAGAAGTCAGGAATGCATGTTACAGAAAGCTGCCTGATATTTTACCATCAATGTAATCCCTACCATATAGCTGGAATGAATTATTCAGGTATCCCTTGTCAGTACCCTCCCAGCAAACTAAATCCTTTATTTACAACAGCAGCATTTCAACAAAAGGAGAAAACTGCTCTCTACTCTCTCAGCTACCCAACTTACAGGCTTATTAATAATGAGAATCTTTTCCCCTTTGAAAAATAATGTCTATAAATAAAAGGGGGGTAGGGCACTTTATCACTTCTATAAGAAGTTCTAGCTTCCAGCCTAGGCTTTATGCTGTTATTGAAAACATTATCTAGAACATTCACAAGTATCTTTGCTCTGATTTTTTTTCTAGGTAGGGGAAGAAAAAGGTTACACCCTTCTATGTACATCTCTCTCAAGAGTATTCCTCACCAAGTTCACTCTGCTATGTCTCGAATATAGTTTTAGTCTATCCTCATCACTGATACTAGGCACCTCTCCTTCAAAAACATTTGAGAGGATGTATCACTTTCTTATTGTCATTTTAACAAATTAGCACAAGCTTAGTGGCTTAAAACACCACAAAAGTATTCTCTTGTAATTCTGGAGGTCAGAAGTCCAACATGGGTCTTACTAAGCTAAAACAACAGTATCAGTAAGACTTCATTCCTTCTGGAAGCTCTAGGGGAGAATCCATTTCTTTGCCTTTTCTAGCTTCTAGGAGCCACTTGCACTCCTTGGCCGGTATATCCCCTTTCTCCATCTTCAAAGCCAGCTGTGTTGTATCTTCAAATTTCTCAGACTGCAACCTGCTTCTCTAAGCACATCACTTTCTCTGAGTATAAGCCAACTACATCCCTCTTATACAGACCTTTGTGATTATATAGGGCCCCCAGGTAACCCAGAATAATCGCCCATCTCAAGATGCTTAATTTAATCACATCTTCAAAGCCCCTTTTTGCCATATAAGGTCACATATTCACAGGTTCTAAGGATGAGGATGTGAACCTTTGGTGGGAGAGGAGTATTACTCATCCTACCATAGAACTTGGGCAACTGAGTTACCCACATAACTGAGTCCTTCCTGCTACTCATACTTTAAAATATTGAAAAAGACTTAACATTTTATTTAAATATTTAGCTGAGGGACTTCCCTGGTGGTGCAGTGGTTAAAAATCCACCTGCCAATGCAGGGGACATGGGTTTGAACCCTGGTCCAGGAAAATCCCACATACCGCGGAACAAATAAGCCCATGCGCCACAACTACTGAGGCTGCGCTCTAGAGCCCTCGAGCCACGACTACTGAAGCCCGTGTGCCTAGAGCCCATGCTCCGCAAAAAGAGAAACCACCGCAAAAAGAAGCCCGCGCACTGCAGTCAAGAGTAGCCCTCACTCGCCGCAACTAGAGAAAGCCCGCACACAGCAACAAAGACCCAATGCAGCCCCAAATTAATTAATAAAAAAGATAAATAAATTTTTAAATAATATATATTTATTTTTATATATAGCTGAGTGCAGAGAAACTATGGGAAATTCCCACAGGCCAGAAAGGAAAGGAGAACTGAAAGTCAGACGGCAAACACACAACTGGCACTGTGTGGCCATGAGTGCGTGCGAAGGAATTCCCAGATCAGAACAGTCCCTAAAGGGCAAGGACTTGGGTTTTAAACCAGGCAGAAGTGGAAAGTGGAACTAAGACACTTGCATGTCTAGAACTCCAGAAAGCTGTATTTCCAGTGTAAAAGGTCACAGAAAGATCACTATACAAAATCAACAGCATGCTGATGCACCTCCAAATCTTTTCATACATTTCCTTAAAAACAATTTGTAATAGGTCCTCAAAATATGACGTACATATAAATAAATCTAAAAGAAGTATTACAAGACATCCATGGAGAAAATTATGAAAGGAATTGAAGGACATGAAAAAGACCTAAATTAAATGAAGAGATTTATCATGTTCATGGTGGGAACACTCATACTAGAGCATCAATTCACCTCCAGTTTAGCCTACAAATTTCATTTATTTCTAGTCAAAGTCTCATGGTTTTGGGTAAAATTTTATACAATGATCCATTAAGTTACATGGAAGAATAAATGTCACCAGGGGGAGCGAGAAGATGGCGGAAGAGTAAGACGCGGGGATCACCTTCCTCCTCACAGATACATCAGAAATACATCTACAAGTGGAACTTCTCCTATAGAACACCCACCGAACGCTGGCAGAAGACCTCAGACCTCCCAAAAGGCAAGAAACTCCCCACGTACCTGGGTAGGGCAAAAGAAAAAAGAATAAACAGAGACATAAGAATAGGGACGAGGGCTTCCCTGGTGGCGCAATGGTTGAGAATCCGCCTGCCGATGCAGGAGACACGGGTTCGTGCCCTGGTCCGGGAAGATCCCACATGCCGCGGAGCAACTAAGCCCGTGAGCCATGGCCGCTGAGCCTGCGCGTCCGGAGCCTGTGCTCCGCAGCGGGAGAGGCCACAACAGTGAGAGGCCCGCATACCGCAAAAAAAAAAAAAAAAAAAAAAGAATAGGGACGGGACCTGCACCAGTGGGAGGGAGCCGTGAAGGAGGAAAGGTTCCCACACACTAGAAGCCCCTTCGCGGGCGATGACTGCAGGTGGCGGAGGGGGAAGCTTCGAGCCTCGGAGGAGAGAGCAGCAACAGGGTGTGGAGGGCAAAGCGGAGAGATTCCGCAGAGGATCGGAGCCGATCAGCACTCACCAGCCCGAAAGCCTTGTCTGCTCAGCCTCCGGGGCGAGCGGGGCTGGGAACTGAGCCTAGGGCGGATCCCAGGGAAAGGTCTGGAGTTGGCAGAGTGAAAACAGCCTGAAGGGGTTAGTGCACCACGGCTGGCCGGGAGGGAGTCCGGGAGAAGTCTGGAGCTGCCAAAGAGGCAAGAGACCTTTTCTTCCCTCTTTGCCTCCTGCTGCTCGAGGAGAGGGGTTTAAGCGCACCGCTTAAAGGAGCTCCAGAAACGGGCGAGGAGCTGCCGAAGAGACAAGAGACTTTTTCTTGCCTCTTTGCTTCCTGGGGCACGAGGAAAGGGGATTAAGGGCACCACATAAAGGAGCTCCAGAAACGGGCGCGAGCTGCGGCTGTCGGCGCAGACAGCAGAGACGGGTGTGGGACACTAGGGTTGCTACTGCCGCCACCAAGAGGCCTGTGTGCGAGCACAGGTCACTCTCCACACCGCCCCTCCTGGGAGCCTGTGCAGCCCGCCACCACCAGGGTCCGGGGATCCAGGGACTGCTTCCCCGGGAAAACGCACGCTCTGCCGCCGCGGACTCTCCCCACATCCGTGCCGCCCCCCGTCCGCCTGAGTGAGCCAGAGACCACGAATCAGCTGCTCCGTTAACCCCGCCCTGTCTGAGCAAAGGGCAGACGCCCTCGGAAGACCTACGCACAGAGGCGGAGCCAAGTCCAAAGCTGAACCCCAGGAGCTGTGCGAACAAAGAGAGGGGGAGGTCTCTCCCAGCAGCCTCAGAAGCAGCGGGTTAAAGCTCTACAGTCAACTTGAAGTGCCCTGCATCTGTGGAAAACCTGAATAGACAGCGAAATATCCCAAGTTGAGGAGGTGGACTTTGGGAGCAAGATATACTATTATTTTCCCCTTTTTTCTTTTTGTGAGTGTGTATGTGAGTGCTGCTGTGTGAGATTTTGTCTGTATAGCTTTATTTTCACCATTTGTCCTAGGGTTAGACCGACCCGTTTTTTTTTTTTTTTCTGTAATAGAAATTTTTCTTCTTAATAATTATTTTTTTATGTTAATAACTGTATTTTACCCTACTTTATTTTGTCTTCTCCCCTTTCTTTCTTCCTTTCTTCCCTCCTTTCTTTCCTATTTCCCTCCTTCCTTCCTTCCTTTATTCCCTCCTTCCTTCCTCCCTTCCTTTCTTCCTCCCTCCCTTCCTTTCTTTATTCCCTCCTTCCTTCCTCCCTTCCCTGCCTTCCTCCTTCTTCCTTCCTTCCTTTCTTGCCTTTCTATTTTTTTTCTCCCTTTTATTTTGAGCCGTGTGGATTAAAGGCTCTTGGCACTCCAGCCAGGTGTCAAGGCTGTGTCTCTGAGGTGGGAGAACCAACCTCAGGACACTGGTCCACAAGAGACCTCTCAGCTCCACGCAATATCAAACGGTGAAAATCTCCCAGAGATCTCCATCTCAACACCAAGACCCAGCTTCACTCAAGGACGAGCAACGAACAGTGCTGGACACCCTATACCCAACAAAGAGCAAGACAGGTCTACAGCCCCATCCATTAGCAGAGAGGCTGCCTAAAATCATAATAAGGCTACCAACATCCCCATACACACCACCAGACGTGGACCTGCCCACCAGAAAGACAATATCCAGCCTCATCCACCAGAACAGAGGCACTAGTCCCCCCAACCAGGAAACCTGCTCAACCCACTGAACCAACCTCGGCCACTGGGGACAGCCACCAAAAACAGAGAGAACTACGAACCTGCAGCCTACAAAAAGGAGACCACAAACACAGTAAGATAAGCAAAATGAGAAGACAGAAAAACACACAACAGATGAAGGAGCAAGATAAAAACACACCAGACCTAACAAATGAAGAGGTAATAGCCAGTCTACCTGAAAGAAAATTCAGAATAATGATAGTAAAGATGATTCAAAATCTTGGAAATAGAATAGACAAATTGCAAGAAACAGTTAACAAGGACCTAGAAGAAATAAAGAGGAAGCAAGCAACGATGAGCAACACAATAAATGAAATGAAAAATACTCTGGATGGGATCAGTAGCAGAATAACTGAGGCAGAAGGACGGATAAGTGATCTGGAAGATAAAATAGTGGAAATAACTACTGCAGAGCAGAATAAAGAAAAAAGAATGAAAAGAACTGAGGACAGTCTCAGAGATCTCTGGGACAACATTAAACACACCAACATTCGAATCATAGGGGTCCCAGAAGAAGAAGAGAAAAAGAAAGGGACTGAGAAAATATTTGAAGAGATTATAGTTGAAAACTTCCCTAATATAGGAAAGGAAATAGTCAATCAAGTCCAGGAAGCATAGAGAGTCCCATACAGGATAAACCCAAGGATAAACACTCCAAGACACATAATAATCAAACTGTCAAAAATTAAATACAAAGAAAACATATTAAAAGCAGCAAGGGAAAAACAACAAATAACACACAAGGGAAACCCCATAAGGTTAACATCTGATCTTTCAGCAGAAACTCTACAAGCCAGAAGGGAATGGCAGGACATATTTAAAGTGATGAAGGAAAAAAACCTACAACCAAGATTACTCTACCCAGCAAGGATCTCATTCAGATTTGATGGAGAAATTAAACCCTTAACAGGCAAGCAAAAGCTGAGAGAGTTCAGCACCACCAAACCAGCTTTACAGCAAATGCTAAAGGAACTTCTCTAAGCAAGAAACATAAGAGAAGGAAAAGACCTACAAGAACAACCCGAAACAATTAAGTAAATGGTAATAGGAACATACATAGAGATAATTACCTTAAATGTAAATGGATTAAATGTTCCCACCAGGGCTTCCCTGGTGGCGCAGTGGTTGAGAATCCGCCTGCTGATGCAGGAGACACGGGTTCGTGCCCTGGTCCGGGAAGATCCCACATGCCGCGGAGCAACTAAGCCCGTGAGCCATGGCCGCTGAGCCTGTGCGTCCGGAGCCTGTGCTCCGCAACGGGAGAGGCCACAACAGTGAGAGGCCCGCATACCGCAAAAAAAAAAAAAAAAAAAAAATGTTCCCACCAAAAGACACAGACTGGCTGAATGGATACAAAAACAGGACCCATATATATGCTGTCTACAAGAGACCCACTTCAGACCTAGGGACACTTACAGGCTGAAAGTGAGGGGATGGAAAAAGATATTCCATGCAAATGGAAATCAGAAGAAACCTGGAGTAGCAATTCTCATATCAGACAAAATAGACTTTAAAATAAAAACTATTACAAGAGACAAAGAAGGACACTACATAATGATCAAGGGATCAATCCATGAAGAAGATATAACAATTGTAAACATTTATGCACCCAACATAGGAGCACCTCAATACATAAGGCAAATACTAACAGCCAAATACTAACAGGGGAAATCGACAGTAACACAATCATAGTAGGGGACTTTAACACCCCACTGTCACCAATGGACAGATCATCCAAAATGAAAATAAATAAGGAAACACAAGCTTTAAATGATACATTATACAAGATGGATTTACTTGATATTTATAGGACATTCCATCCAAAAACAACAGAATACACATTTTTCTCAAGTATCCATGGAACGTTCTCCAGGATAGATCATATCTTGGGTCACAAATCTAGCCTTGGCAAATTTAAGAAAATTGAAATCGCATCAAGTATCTTTTCTGACCACAACACTGTGAGACTAGATATCAATTACAGGAAAAGATCTGTAAAAAATACAAACACATGGAGGCTAAACAATACACTACTTAATAACGAAGTGATCACTGAAGAAATCAAAGAGGAAATCAAAAAGTACTTAGAAACAAATGACAATGGAGACACGACGACCCAAAACCTATGGGATACAGCAAAAGCAGTTCTAAGAGGGAAGTTTATAGCAATACAATCATACCTTAAGAAACAGGAAGCATCTCGAATAAACAACTTAACTTTGTACCTAAAGCAATTAGAGAAGGAAGAACAAAAACACCCCAAATTTAGCAGAAGGAAAGAAATCGTAAAGATCAGTTCAGAAATAAATGAAAAAGAAGTGAAGGAAACAATAGCAAAGATCAATAAAAGTAAAAGCGGGTTCTTTGAGAAGTTAAATAAAATTGATAAACCATTAGCCAGACTCATCAAGAAAAAAAGGGAGAAGAGTCAAATCAATAGAATTAGAAATGAAAAAGGAGATGTAACAACTGACTCTGCAGAAATACAAAAGATTATTAGAGATTACTACAAGCAACTCTATGCCAATAAAATGGACAACCTGGAAGAAATGGACAAATTCTTAGAAATGCACAACCTGCCAAGACTGAACCAGGCAGAAATAGAAAATATGAACAGACCAATCACAAGCACTGAAATTGAAACTGTGATTAAAAATCTTCCAACAAACAAAAGCCCAGGACCAGATGGCTTCACAGGCGAATTCTATCAAACATTTAGAGAAGAGCTAACACCTATTCTTCTCAAACTCTTCCAAAAGATAGCAGAGGGAGGAACACTCCCAAACTCATTCTATGAGGCCACCATCACCCTGATACCAAAACCAGACAGAGACGTCACAAAGAAAGAAAACTACAGGCCAATATCACTGATGAACATAGATGCAAAAATCCTCAACAAAATACTAGCAAACAGAATCCAACAGCACATTAAAAGGATCATACACCATGATCAAGTGGGGTTTATTCCAGGAATGCAAGGATTCTTCAATATACGCAAATCAATCAACGTGATACACCATATCAACAAACTGAAGGAGAAAAACCATATGATCATCTCAATAGATGCAGAGAAAGCTTTTGACAAAATTCAACACCTATTTATGATAAAAACCCTGCAGAAAGTAGGCATAGAGGGAACTTTCCTCAATATAATAAAGGCCATATATGACAAACCCACAGCCAGCATTGTTCTCAATGGTGAAAAACTGAAACCATTTCCACTAAGATCAGGAACAAGACAAGGTTGCCCACTCTCACCACTCTTATTCAACCTAGTTTTGGAAGTTCTAGCCACAGCAATCAGAGAAAATAAAGAAATAAAAGGAATCCAAATAGGAAAAGAAGAAGTAAAGCTGTCACTGTTTGCAGATGACATGATACTATACATAGAGAATCCTAAGGATGCTACCAGAAAACTACTAGAACTAATCAATGAATTTGGTAAAGTAACAGGATACAAAATTAATGCACAGAAATCTCTTGCATTCTTATACACTAACGATGAAAAATCCGAGAGGGAAATTAAGAAAACACTCCCATTTACCATTGCAACAAAAAGAATAAAATATCTAGGAATAAACCTACCTAAGGAGACAAAAGACTTGTATGCAGAAAACTATAAGACACTGATGAAATAAATTAAAGATGATACAAATAGGTGGAGAAATATACCATGTTCTTGGATTAGAAGAATCAACATTGTGAAAATGACTCTATTACCCAAAGCAATCTACAGATTCAATGCAATCCCTATCAAATTACCACTGGCATTTTTTACAGAACTAGAACAAAAAATTTCACAATTTGTATGGAAACACAAAAGACCCCGGATAGCCAAAGCAATCTTGAGAACGAAAAATGGAGCTGGAGGAATCAGGCTCCCTGACTTCAGACTATACTACAAGGCCACAGTAATCAAGACAGTATGGTACTGGCACAAAAACAGAAATATAGATCAATGGAACAGGGTAGAAAGCCCAGAGATAAACCCACACACATATGGTCACCTTATCTTTGATAAAGGAGGGAAGGATATACAGTGGAGAAAAGGCAGCCTCTTCAATAAGTGGTGCTGGGAAAACTGGACAGCTACCTGTATAAGTATGAAATTAGAACACTCCCTAACACCACACACAAAAATAAACTCAAAATGGGTTAAAGACCTAAATGTAAGGCCAGACACTATCAAACTCTTAGAGGAAAACATAGGCAGAACACTCTGACATAAACCACAGCAAGATCCTTTTTGACCCATCTCCTAGAGAAATGGAAATAAAAACAAAAATAAACAAATGGGATCTAATGAAACTTAAAAGCTTTTGCACAGCAAAGGATACCATAAACAAGACCAAAAGACAACCCTCAGAATGGGAGAAAATATTTGCAAATGAAGCAACTGACAAAGGATTAATATCCAAATTTTATAAGCAACTCATGTAGCTCAATAACAAAAAAACAAACAACCCAATCCAAAAATGGGCAGAAGAACTAAATAGACATTTCTCCAAAGAAGACATACAGATTGCCAACAAACACATGAAAGAATGCTCAACATCATTAATCATTAGAGAAATGCAAATCAAAACTACAATGAGATATCATCTCACACCGGTCAGATTGGCCATCATCAAAAACTCTAGAAACAATAAATGCTGGAGAGGGTGTGGAGAAAAGAGAACACTCTTGCACTGCTGGTGGGAATATAAAATGATACAGCCACTATGGAGAACAGTATGGAGGTTCCTTAAAAAACTACAAATAGAACTACCATATGACCCCGCAATCCCACTACTAGGCATATACTCTGAGAAAACCATAATTCAAAAAGAGTCATGTAGGGCTTCCCTGGTGGCGCAGTGGTTGAGAATCCGCCTGCCGATGCAGGAGACACGGGTTCGTGCCCTGGTCCGGGAAGATCCCACATGCCGCGGAGCAACTAAGCCCGTGAGCCATGGCCGCTGAGCCTGTGCGTCCGGAGCCTGTGCTCCGCAACGGGAGAGGCCACAACAGTGAGAGGCCCGCATAACGAAAAAAAAAAAAAAAAAAAAGAGTCATGTACCAAAATGTTTATTGCAGCTCTATTTACGATAGCCAGGACATGGAAGCAACCTAAGTGTCCATCAACAGATGAATGGATAAAGAAGATGTGGCACATATATACAATGGAATATTACTCAGCCATAAAAAGAAATGAAACTGAGTTATTTGTAATGAGGTGGATAGACCTAGAGTCTGTCATACAAAGTGAAGTAAGTCAGAAGGAGAAAAACAAATACCATATGCTAACACATATATATGGAATCTAAGGAAAAAAATGTCATGAAGAGATTAGTGGTAGGATGGGAATAAAACACAGACCTACTAGAGCATGGACTTGAGGATATGGGGAGGGGGAAGGGTAAGCTGTGACGATGTGAGAGAATGGCAGGGACATATACACACTACCAAATGTAAATTAGATAGCTAGTGGGAAGCTGCCGCATAGCACAGGGAGTTCACCTCTGTGCTTTGTGACCACCTAGAGGGGTGGGATAGGGAGGGTGGGAGGGAAGGTGACGCAAGAGGGAAGAGATATGGGAACATATGTATATGTATAACTGATTCACTTTGTTGTAAAGGAGAAACTAACACACTATTGTAAAACAGTTATACTCAAATAAAGATGTTTAAAAAAAAAAAAAAAGAATAAATGTCATCAAAGAGCTAGGAACATTTATAAGAAGATTAAAGAGAAAGGCCTGTGTCTGCTGCACTTTTTCTCAGCCCAACTACACTGTCACTAGCACCCTGCATAAGAAAAGCTCCTACTGGCAAATCAACCTTTGTCGTTACATTTAAGTGTCCCAAATTCTGTCTTTGTTATTGCTTTCACCATGCTCTTCAAAACCTGAGCCTGGGCTTCCCTGGTGGCGCAATGGTTGAGAGTCCACCTGCCGATGCAGGGGACGCGGGTTCGTGCCCCGATCCGGGAGGGTCCCACGTGCCGCGGAGCGGCTGGGCCCGTGGGCCACGGCCGCTGAGCCTGCGCGTCCGGAGCCTGTGCTCCGCAACGGGAGAGGCCACAGCAGTGAGAGGCCCGCATACCGCAAAAAAAAAAAAAAAAAAAAAAAAACCTGAGCCTGACTCTATAGCTTTTGAATGTGTTTTATTTTTTTTATTTAGTAAAAATTAAATATATAAGCAAAACTAGAAGAACTACAGAAGTTAAAAATAATCCATATCAGAATTTATTATAATGGTTTGGTAATTAAAATCAAGTAACTAAACAAACCAACAATGTGGGCTTGATGAGATATGGAACTCTCGATCAGTAGGGAAAGAGCAGTCTAATTAATAGCTCTTCCATAACTACCATCCCATTTAAAAAAATAATAGTAGTAATCTCTACCTCATGCCATAGATTTAAAGCCTAAATATAAAAAGCAAAATTTTAACTTTTGGGGAAAAAAATACAGAAAGATATTTTGCCTTTGTGGTTAAAGAAACACTCTTAAACAAGACCCCCCCAAAACACATATAATACAAATATGGCATTTATTACATACAAGAAGTATTCAAAATGTTTTACATTTATTAACTAATTCAGTCTTCTCAACAACCCTAAGAGGTAGGTAGTACTATTGCCTCCATTTTCCAGATGGGGGAAGTTGTGCACAGAGATGTTAAGAAATTAACTCAAGGTTACACAGCAAGGAAGGGATAGAACTGGCATATGAATCCATGTTCTAACCCACCAAACTATACTTCACATTAAAATTTTAAATTCTATATGATAAAATAAAGAAAAATGTCAGATATGCCTAGGACTAGAAGATATTTCCAGCACAGACGTATATATTAAAGAACACTTACAAATCAATTTAAAAGGACAAAAAGCATACTGAAAACTCGTCAAAGGTAATGAAAGGCAGTTCACTGAAGAAGAATCCAAAAGGCCAATAAACGAATGAAAGATGTTAAATCTCATTATGTATTAGGAAAGCAAAAATTAGAACAATGAGGTACTCACTAGTGAACCTCAGAGTGGATCTCACATTCACTAGATTGGCAAACATTAAGCCTGATGACATGAGGATGCAGAGAACCTAGAATTCACATTCCAGTAGAAGTGTTAACTGTTGCAGGCACTTTACAGAACGATTTGGCAGCACCTCAAAAAGTTACAGATACGTGTCTCTTACTAACCCAGCAATTCTGCTGCTAGGTTAATATCCAAGAAAAATGCCCATGTCCCCAGCCAGACATACATGTATCAGGATTTTACTGCAGGCTTGGTTGTAACAGTAAAAAATGTAAAACAACCTCAAACACCATGACTAGAGAATTCACAAACTCTGGTGTGATAACACAGTAGCATACAAGTGTTAATCTATTTCTATTAAATCTATAAATTCCAAACATAAAAATGAAACAAATTGTATAAATATTGATAAAACAGACCATTTACCTAAGTTTTCAAACACAAAAACAACACTTTAGGACTTCCCTGGTGGCGCAGTCGTTAAGAATCCGCCTGCCAATGAAGGGGACATGGGTTCGAGCCCTGGTCCGGGAAGATCTCACATGTCACAGAGCAACTAAGCCCACGAGCCACAACTACTGAGCCCACACGCTGCAACTACTGAAGCCCACGCGCCTAGAGCCCATGCTCTGCAACAAGAGAAGCCACCGCAATGAGAAGCCCGCACACAGCAAGGAAGAGTAGCCCCCGCTCCTGGCAACCAGAGTAAGCCCACACGCAGCAACGAAGACCCAACGCAGCCAAAAATAAATTAATTATTTTAAAAACAAAAAACACTATGTATTCTGTGGTTGATTACCAGATCAAATTGTCATATATAAACATGCACAGAATGACGTATGTTGATTTTAGGATAGTGAGTACAATACTTTTGCTGGGGATTGGGAAAGGAAATGGAGAGGGGCCCATTAGCTGTACTATAACTCTGAACCTCTTAAAAAGAGACATAGCAAAACACTGGCATTTGTGAAATCAGGCTGTTGGGATCACATGAGCACACCATATTACTTTCTGTACATATAAAGCATTTCCAAGTTACAAGTAGCCTGAAAATGTGACAACCCTTTTCTTACTGGAACACCAATACTAAATTCTTCTGCTTTGCTTTCCTCTGTAAATCTGTCCAACTTGCCTCATCCAGCCTTTTTTCCCACAATTCCCCAAACATGGCTACTCGCATCAAGATATTCTCATTTGTCTCTCAAATATTTCACATTAATTCCCAACTGTGCATCTCCAGGTACTGTCCACATTCTCCCCTACAATTTGCACCCACTTAAGAAAAAGGAAGGCTTTCAAATGAAGGCGGTAGAGACCTGAAGACAGTAGGCAGTAATTCACGGACTCTCCACTTGTTTATAACAGAAAGTGAAGCTCTAGGTCTGTCACACTTGGGTAGACTCACGTGTGCATCTTGACACCACCCTATCACCTCTTCTGGTACCCAACTCCTAAATACACATTCTCATTTGTAACGTGGAAGAGAACATGATTTAACTGTCCAATCAAAAACAAATGTTGCATTTATTACCACAACAGAGAAACGGTCCAAACATAAACTTACTTAAGTGACTCAATTTTCTGATAAACCCCCAAAATATGTCTGGTTTTCTTCGTTTTTCTTTAAACATTTATTTATTTATGGCTGCATTGGGTCTTCGTTGCTGTGCGCGGGCTTTCTCTAGTTGCGGCCAGCGGGGGCTACTCTTCCTTGCGGTGCGCGGGCTGCTCACTGCAGTGGCTTCTCTTGTTGTGGAGCACGGGCTCTAGGCGCGTGGGCTTCAGTACTTGTGGCATGTGGGCTCACTAGTTGTGGTTCCCAGGCTCTAGAGTGCAGGCTCAGTAGTTGTGGCACACGGGCTTAGTTGCTCCGTGGCATGTGGGATCTTCCCAGACCAGGGCTCAAACCCGTGTCCCCTGCATTGGCAGGCGGATTCTTAACCACTGCGCCACCAGGGAAGCTCTGTTTGGTTTTTTTAATAAAGCAAAACTGAAAACAACATAAATGTTTTTGGGTGTGACTGCTGTCTCTAACACACGGTAACAAAAATCCCCAAGTACTCATAATTAACTTTTTAAATTAGAAACAACACCTAAAGTTTTATGATATGCTTCTAATTAGCTCTGATTATCAGGTTTCTTTAACTTTTACTAAGAAGGAGCCTTTTAAAGATAATAATGAAGCAATTTATTTCTGAATAGTGGTAATTGTATGTTATGGTTGGTTTGTAATTTTGAAGAGAATGGGATTATGTGAAGTCTTCCAAATGAGTGATATAAAAATTATGGATTCCAATAAAATTCTAACTGTATAATTAAAAAGTCTGCTTGCAACTAGAACCTGGTAGACAAAGGAACTGCATGAATTTTTTGTTTAATAATAACAACAGTTTCCTTATGAGACCAATGGTAATAGAAAGTAAATTTAGACCTATGACAAATAGTTTCCTTCCTTTGGGAGACAGAAGGCTGATGAAAACAAATTATGGATCTGTTAACTTGTTGATAGCAATGTTTTTTATGAACAGGAAGCGTCAACCTTTCCTGTTTTCTCTTTAAAACAAAGAAAAGTGAATCATACAAAAAAGAGCTTTTACAAGAGAGAGTACAAAAGCTAAAATGAAAAGCCACGCCAGGCAAGATTATAAAAGTGTCTACAACTGGTATTGCTTCCCCAAGCAAATCCTTAAAAAAGGAGGTGGTGGCAAAACTACTAGGGAGCACGTGGATAGATTCTTTTTTTAAAAAATTTTATTTATTTTTATTTTTGGCTGCATCAGGTCTTAGTTGCGCAGGATCTTTCATTGTGGCACCCTGGCTTCTCTCTAGTTGAGGCTTGTGGGCTCAGTAGTTGTGGTGCGTGGGCTTAGCTGCCCCGCGGCATGAGGGATCTTAGTTCCCCGACCAGGGATCGAACCCTCATCCCCTGCATTGGAAGGTGAATTCTTGACCACTGGACTGCCAGGGAAGTCACATAGATTCTGATGAAGGAGGGCACTAGCAGCACGAAGCTATCTGGCCAGTGACCTTAACCGAGTCCCTTCAATTTATAGGTGATAAATCAGAGTAGCAAAATGACATGCCCAATGAGAGGCAGAACTGTGGCAACCTTTCTGTTTGGTGCGTTTTTTTCTTCCTGTAGGACCATATCATAGTGCCTAGCAACATAGTTAAGTAATTTTTAACATCGAGATATAATAGTAAAGACAATATTATAATGCATAAGAAACTGTAGTTCTTGCTTCATAGCCAGATTGATATAGGTTTGATTAGCGTCTCCTTGACTTACTCCCTATGAGATCTGGTTGCACAGTCAGGTATAAACGAACAATAAGGTCCTCACTCATACAACTTTGCTATTAGTTAACTACCAAATCCTTGCTTACTCATTTTGTGCTTATTTTTCTTTTACCCGACCTAGAAAATTTGTCATATATGCCAACATTCATATACAAGCACACAGTGCATTGCCTGGAGTAGGGGAGCAAGAAATCCTAGTCGGGGTGCACAGTCTTTATCTTTGAGATCACTCTAGCAAATAAAAGTATTTAAAACTAATAAACATGTATTTATGCACTTTTTGGATCAATAACACACAATGCCACTCCAGAAGAAAGAAAAAAAATGTTGTGCATAATGTTCTTTACAATCTAGCTTAAGTAGGTGTTGAAGCATTAAACCACTACAGTAGGCCTTTCAAATGATGGAGTTGTTAGAACATTCTAGAATTAGGAATAGAAGATTCAAATTCCTACTCAGAGGATAGATGATCTCTGTAGGGGACATATGGTGTTTTTACAGCTCAGCACATACATTTCTTTTTTTTTTTTTTTTTTTTTGTGCTACGCGGGCCTCTCACTGTTGTGGCCTCTCCCATTGCGGAGCGCAGGCTCCGGACGCACAGGCTCAGCAGCCATGGCTCACGGGCCCAGCCGCTCTGCAGCATGTGGGATCTTCCCGGACCGGGGCACGAACCCGTGTCCCCTGCATCGGCAGGCGGATTCTCAACCACTGCGCCACCAGGGAAGCCCCCATACATTTCTTATAAAACCCATAATCGTAAGTGTCTCACTGGCCCCCTCCAACCACTGCCAGCAGCAATCATGGTTGCTCACCCTCCTACCCACAGTGACTGGTTCATGGGTTGGGTCCATAAACCAACAGGGTTAATTAGTATGTCCCACATGATCATACAGGAATATTGAAAGAGAAAAACGGGTTCCTCTGGTATAGCAAGCCATAAGGACAATTAAAATTGATTCTGGGGCTTCCCTGGTGGCATGGTGGTTGAGAGTCCGCCTGCCGATGAAGGGAACACGGGTTCGTGCCCTGGTCCGGGAGGATCCCACGTGCTGCAGGGCAGCTGGGCCCATGAGCCATGGCTGCTAAGCCTGCGAGTCCAGAGCCTGTGCTCTGCAACGGGAGAGGTCACAGCTGCGAGAGGCCCGCGTACCGTAAAAAAAAAAAAAAAATTGATTCTGCCAGTGGCCATCTTGCACATGGAAAGCTCTGGCCTCAAAAAGAATCTACGCAGAGGCCAGCTGGGCTGAGAAGTGGACAGAAGGAGCAAGAGAGTCCCGACCTTTCCGGAGCCCCTTGATCCAGCCATACTTGATGATCCAACTATTGAATCTCCCAATTATCTCCTAAGAGTTTGTACTATCTCGCCAACACATTCTTTTAAGTTCATTTATAACTTATAAGGAATTCTGGTTAATGCAAGCTTCATTTTGCAAGTGTTTATCTTAACATTTTTAATACCTGCAAACTTGCAGTGACCCTATCTACCTTCCCCACTGTGACCACCTTCCCCACCTAGACTAACTCTAAATCCTTCACCTTGTCAATGGGCTTTTACAAAATATGAGCACTCCCTTTTAGCCTAAAAGACCTCCCTGAAACTTTTTACTCTAAGGACCAAACGAGAAGAGACTCAATGAGCCAGAGAAAAGTCCTAGGCCATCTCCCTCCTGCAAACACTCTCCCCAGGCTTACCAAATTGAACTCCAGCCTCAATTTTACTGCTGAGCAGGTCAGTGGTTGCCGGCAAACTGGGAGCAAAGGTTATGTGGCAGGAGAGAGGGATTACAAAGGAGGATAAGGAAACTTTGGGGGTTGATATGTTCCAGGTCGTGAATGCAATGATGGGTTCACAGGTGTATATATGTGTCACAACTTTATCAAATTTATACTTTAAATATGTGCAGCTTATTGTATGTCATTAATACCTCAATAGAACTATTCTAACACACACACACACACACACACACACACACACACACACACACACACAGAGCTTTATGAGGAAAAGCATTTTACAGCATTATCCAGGAAGGAACAAATCCTAATGCCTAGAGTTGCAGATGTAACTGGGTGACAAAGAAGAAAGTCACATACCAAGGATGGTAGGGCACGATAATTGGGACCTTGATAACATGCTTGCATTGTACACCTTCTCTAGATTACCTACTTCTAGACATCTTGCTACACGAAAATAATAGCACTTACTATTTGAAGCAGCAGTAGCTGGGTTTCTCTTACCTGCTGCTGGACTCTGTTCCTAATACGGTAGTCTTTGATGGTCTTTAATTCAAAGCCACAGATCAGGTCATTCCCATGCCAGCTATCTTTTGTTTCTAATCTCAGAATAAAGTCCAAATACCAGGGTGACAAATCCAAGAATGTGAAGGGCCTGTCTTACCTCTCGAGGTAACTCATTAGCCACTATTCCCCACCTCCAGTCATACTCTGAATTCTTCTAATGAGCCCTCTACACTTTGAGTGACATTCAGTCAAAGCACATGTTGACCTGATATTCCCAGCATGTGGCTAAGTACCTGGTACAGAAGAGGTACTCAAAATACACTGCTGACTGAAAGAGCTCATGATCTTGCTCATTATGCTTTAGGAATAGGAAAATGCTTATACCCTAACCTAATCAATATTTGGGGCGGGGCTTCCCTTGTGGCGCAGTGGTTGAGAGTCGGCCTGCCGATGCAGGGCACACGGGTTCCTGCCCCGGTCTGGGAAGATCCCACATGCTGCGGAGCAGCTGGGCCCGTGAGCCATGGCCGCTGAGCCTGCGCGTCTGGAGCCTGTGCTCCGCAACGGGAGAGGCCACAACAGTGAGAGGCCCGCGTACTGCAAAAAACAAACAAACAAACAAAATTTGGGGTGAAGAAATCCAGCCTAATGTGTTCCAGATTATTCTTTCTCTATATAACCTATAAAGGAGAGTTTCATTCTTTCACCAAATATCCACCACACTGCAGAAACAACATGCAAAGAGAGACTTGAATCATTTCTAGAGAAGCTACATTTTTTGAGCATCCAAATTCTACTAGGGTAAGTGAATTGCTTTGAGGACGAAAGAGGAACGTAGAGCCTTTGAAAAAACTAGATGCGATTCTGCAGCTAAATCATTCAAAAATGTTCTGTCAGCACTAAAGCAAGAGAGAAGATGTGATGATAGTGGAGGGTAAGAAACTGAAAACAGTAATAAGATTTAAAAGGACTATACCACCAAAATGTAACGCAGCATCCACCGATACATTAAAACCTAAGGCCCCAGACCTCTCCACGCTTCAACAGTCATAAGAGTAATTACACTTGACACTGAACTCTCCCTCTAAACTTCTGCCTAATGTGAAAAATTGAAGAACAATTCAGTGATTATCAAGCATGTGTTTCTATGAACCAAACATCTGGATGGAAATTTGAAAATTCTGTAAATAATCTGGATATTGCTAAATATCCAGACATTTAGTGTTGAAGCCAAGACCGCAGTTCTTCGTCTCATTTTCGTTCCTCAAATGATACAAGGAAGGCTGATGTGCTGTTGTCACATATTTTTCTTCTCTACGTACTCCTTGGTGCCAAGCAGATTGCTTTATACTTACAAGGCACAGAATACATAATATATAATATCTGCTGGGAAGAAATTATATAAAGAGAATCAAAAGTAAGGCATCCTAAAAAAAAAAAAAAAAAAAAGTAAGGCATCCTGACTTGCATTTTCCAAGGATAACTAGTTTGAGGTAGCACTCACAGCTGCCAACAAAGTTTCAACCCCACCCTACATTTTCCTTCTTCAGAGCAGTTTTGGGAGACAAGAAGTGGAATTATGGGCAAAACAGCCCTGCACTGCCTCCTTCATTCAATCAACTAAATGTCAACCATATGGCGAGGCTGTGCTTGGCATTCAGGAAAGCCGGAGTGATTGGGACATGGTCCTTACTGTTGAGGGACATATAGTCTATCATATGACAGAATAAAAGGGTAATTGCTTTTTTCAGTGACTTCTTCACTGATCAACTTAAGAATCATGTCTTAGTCCTCATCTTACTTAGCAGCATTTGACACAGATGTTCAACTCTGCCTCCTTAAAATGACGTGCATTTGGCTTCTAAGACACCCGCCTCTACCAGGTTTTCCTCCTACCTGACATGCCATTCCTTCTCAGGCTCCTTGGCTGGCTCCTCCTTGCCTCCGAAAACTGTTATTATAAGAGTGTCCTCGGTTCAGCTCACAGATCACTGCCCTTCTCTACCTATCCTCACTAACTGGTTGATTTCATCTAGTAGCAATTCTAAATACCACTCTCTACACTGATGGTTCCCTGAATTTCAACCTCCAGCTAGTCCTCTCCCCTGAATTCCACTGTTATTACACTACCTGCCACCTGACATCTCCACTTGGGTATATGAATGGCATCGTATCTAATACTGAACCTCTTATTTCCCTTCCAAAGCCTGTTCCACCCACAGTCTCCCCATTCCTGTTAATAGCAGATTCAGCAAGCCAGTTGTTTAGGCCATAAATCACAAGTAATCTGTGACTGGTCTCTCTTACACCCCATTCTCATCCATCAGGAAATTATGTTGGCACCACCTTCAAAATACACCCAAAACCTGACCATTTCTCTTACTTCCATTGCTATAATATTGGTCCAAACCTCCATCATCTTTGCTTAAATTACTGCAGTAGCCTTACAGGTGATCTCACTGTTTCTACTTTTGCCATCTATAATCTATTCTCAATTCAAGAGCCAGACAAACTTTTAAATGAAAATCAGGCCCAAAGCCACCAATGGCTCCCCATTTTCCTTGTTGTAAAAGTTCAGTTCCTTCAACCTGGGTCCCAGAAACTCTCTGACTCATTTCCAACCACTCCACCCACCGCTTGCTCACTCTGGCCCAGCCAGAGGAGTCCTCTCTGTCCCTTGCATAAATCAGAAATACTCCTTTAGGATCTTCTCAAAGGCTGTTCCCTCCACTGACTTTTCCCAGATGTCTGTCCTTCATCTCCTTCAAGTTTTTGTTCCACTGCTGTCTTACCGAGAAGGCTAATCCTGACCACCACACATAAAAATATGCCCTTATCCTCCCCTACCCCCTCTCACTGCCCCACTGTGCTTCAGCCTTCTTACTCCATTTTTCTCCATAGCATTTTACCTTCTAACATGATGTATAACTTATTTGCTTATTTGCTTGTCATCTACCTTCCCCCCCAAACATAAGATCCATGATGGCAAGACCTTTTGGTTTGTTTTGCTCACTGCTGCTGTTGCCTAATTAATATTATTGGAAAGAATAAAAGAAAATTTATTTGGGTACGTCTTTTTTTTTTTTGGTGGTGGTATGCGGACCTCTCACTGTTGTGGCCTCTCCCGTTGCGGAGCACAGGCTCCGGACGCGCAGGCTCAGCGGCCTTGGATCATGGGCCCAGCCGCTCCGCGGCATGTGGGATCTTCCCAGACAGGGGTACGAACCTGTGTCCACTGCATCGGCAGGCGGATTCTCAACCACTGCGCCACCAGGGAAGCCCTTGGCTTCGTCTTAACAATACATTTATGTTCGACTAATAATAATAAATTAGACTAATAATATAAAGAACCCTAGCCAACTATGATTCTAGTACAATTTTATGGAAAGCTAATTTGTGCACGGGAAAGGTTACAGGAAAACCTCAGATGCATAGGACAGCTTGGCCAACAATGGGAGAGAAAAGAGAAAAGAGTATTTCAAGAAACATATTAGATTCTCCAGTAGACAGATAAAAGCAATTCCTATTTATTATTTTTAACTCAACGCTAAATCTCATGTCTTAAAATATTTGGCTGTCTTCTAGATTTAATTTTGATCAAATTATCCTGTTTATGCAAGCTTTCATTAGGTATGTTTTACCTCTGGTGAAAAGGGAGCAGCCAATTCTGCAAATTCCATTCAAGAAGTATTTAGAGAGTATAAGCCCTGTGCTAAAAAAAAAAAAAAAAAAAATGCTACAAACCAAAGGATGCAACAAAGAGAAAGCTATGATCTCTGCCAATAAAAGGTGGATAGTCTAGCTGGGGAAAACCAAACACAAAGCAATCTATAGTATGGAACATTGGTATGGTTAATGGCAAAGACAGAGTAAAATAAAATCTTACAACACTGACTCTCAGCCCTCACTGTAATGTAGAATTAGCTAGGAAGATTTTTAAAAGGGTTTTTTTAACCAGAAAATCACATGCCTCTCCCTCTCTCTGAATCGTGATTGAATTAGTCTGGTGTGGCACTCAAGTAGTAAGATTGATTCCCAAGTGAAAATGTAAGGAAAGAATTCTTTCTGACTTAAGAAATGGGAGGCTTTATTTGAGTAGTTTTACAAAGACAGAGCAAGGTATTATAGGTCAAGAGCAGAGGATCAGCAAAGACAGGCAACAAAGGGCACAATGCCTGGGGAACCCTCTGTGGCTGAAATATATGAAGAGATGCATACGGGAAGAGCAGATGGTTAAAGATCTTGAATGGCATGCTAAGGAATTTGGGTTAATTCCCTGAGAGTTTTCATTCACTATTACAAGTGCATTATTCATTTTACAGTGATAAGATAATATGGAGGAACAATTCAGGTGAAATGTGATAAGGAAGACGAACTAAACCTAGCCTGTCTTCACCAGTAATTCATATGTGTTTGAGGTGATGATGGCCCACTTTTTTTTTTTTTTTTTTTTTTTTTGCGGGACGCGGGCTTCTCACTGTTGTGGCCTCTCCCGTTGCGGAGCACAGGCTCCGGACGCGCAGGCTCAGCGGCCATGGCTCACGGGCCCAGCAGCTCCGCGGCATATGGGATCATCCCGGACCGGGGCACGAACCCGTGTCCCCTGCATCGGCAGGCGGACTCTCAACCACTGCGCCACCAGGGAAGCCCTGATGGCCCACTTTTAAATTACCTAAGACTGTATGCAAATTAAACCAGTGAGATGTTCAAATCTCACTTTTCAAATGTAGGCTGAAATAGAATTATTCCCCTAATAAATTTTCATTCTTTGTAAAAGCCTCTTAATTATGTTGTTAAACTCTGTGAAAGAAAATAACCTCATTTCAAGTAAGAAATGACATAAATAGCACATTTCGGTAACTGTTTTAAAATCAAAAGTTGGGAAATTTCACAAACATATTTGGCACAAAGGCCGACTATAAACACCAGCTCAACAGCATCATGTGAAAATTCCAGGTTCTGTAAACAGTGAATCATTTTTAAATTCAAAATCCAAGTAAATATGCAACAACCACTTAAATATTTTAAATTCATTCAGTAGTTGGAACAAGGGCCGAGAAATAACATAAGCGTAACCACACATTAAAATATTAAATAAGAATAATTTGAAAAATAATGAACAGAATTTTGAAAAATGTCAAATACAATAATTTGAAGGCAATTACAAAAGTAGATTTTTTTTCTTTGGCTGAAGTATTAGTGTTTTTCCTTTATTTTGGAGTAGAAACTGAACAAAATTATACTTTTCCAGCCCTCTAATGACCAGACTAGGACTTTAAAAAATGTACAGGAAAATCATTCCAAATTTATACTCACCATACCTCAGTCATTTTTTTCTTACAACTGAAAGATTAATATTACTGTTTTGAGGGTATGAACTCTTGCCCCCGTAGGGCCTGCTTGAGTTACCACCAGCCTGTAAGTGTTAGAAATCCCAGTAGCTTGAAAACCTTTCCATTGTAACATACAGGTTTATAATTAAGAAATTTAAAATAATTCAACTTTTTCCACGAAGCTGTAACAACTTGCTCTTTTTTCTATAGCACATCCAAAGCATTTATCCACATTCTCTCCTTTTATCCTAAAAACTCCACAAGGGAAGAATGAAAAATATCATCACCAGTTTATAAATGAAAAAACTGAAACTCAGATAGAGACGTTTGCCCAAGGTTAAATTCCAAGCAAGTTGTAAAGTTGGTATTCAAATTTAGGTTTTCTTCTGAAACCCCGGCTGTTTTTCTCTCCATAGACTGTGTGTGTGTGTGTGTGTGTGTGTGTGTGTATATATATATATATATATATATATATATATATATATATATATATATATATATTTTTTTTTTTTAATCTTCTATGTTTTACCTATTTTAAGACAAGCTCAATTTCAGAGATACCTAAAACGCAAATAAACATATGCCTTAGAATGAATGTAAATTGGTATAATTTTTGACTGCATGGAGATTTTTTCCCCAAAGCAACCCAAGATATAGAAAAAATATTGCAAAAAATCAACAGAAACAAAGTTAGATTTTAGAAGAATAAATATAGAATAAGAAACAATGCTGAAATGACCCTTATTTAAAGAACATGAGTTATTTTCTGTTCCTTACGTTCTTAATTAAAACTATTCATACACACACACACACACACACACACACACACACATATAAACAGCAGTCGATTCCTAGAAGTCTTTTTTTCTCTGCTTAAGAAGCGCAAGGAGACATTCAAAATGTTACATATTTTAATATAGCACTTATTTCATACCTCCTAAAATTCCCCACAAATCACTAGGAGTAATTATTTAAAGTTATTTTTCACTTTTTGTCAAAATACTTTCAATCAAAATTATTTTAAAATAAACGATTAAAAATAAAATAGACTGTTTTCCCAAAGCAGTTTTCACTTGTGTTTATATCCTGAACAGTATCAAAAAGACCAAGCTATTTCCACACTTCCCCAATTCAATCACACCTTCTTCTCCAACCCACAAAGACCTACCCTAGTCCTAAATTTTGTGGCACCTAAAGTCAGTCCTCCCCTTATACAGCATTAATTTTTCCACTCCATAAATCCCAACTAGATCCTGTCTTCACAGAGGAGGTACCTGCCTTTGTATGTGTTTATTATTTCCCACAGTTCTCAGCAGAATGCACACAGTAATCAAATGTTTATTGACTGAAGAAAGCTCTTGAGATCATATGTAGAGAAGAGAGTGAATGCAAAAGAGGCTTCATAAGGCATGTTGATTTCAAAGCCCAGTTTGGTTCACTGCTGTATTCCCAGACTGAGAACAGTGCCTTGCACACAGTAGATACTCAATAAATATTTGTTGAGTGAAGAAACATTCAGTTTCTATAAATGTAGGAAGTTCTAGAGCAAGTCACTCTCTTTTGTATAACACCATGAAAGTGCATGAAGAAACCGTAGCTTCTCCCTTTACTCCCGTATCTATAAACTGTTGATATTCATTCACTACACTAACTTAAAGTTGTTCATTACTAAGGATTCTATTAATTAAAACAACCAAACCATAAACAACAACAAAAATCAGCCACGCCTTTAGCTAGTGATCAAAAATCCGTGACAAGCTTGGGGGATGTTCCATCCAACCTATTTTAATGACATGCTTTCTGATCACGAATTCTGCCCTAATCTCAAGGTCATAAGCAGGCCACCTGAGCATGTGGACAGTTAGGCTGCCCTAAGTTCCTCAAGAAAATGCTTCAAGGCAAGAGTGATGATTCTTTACACCTTTACAGCCTTTACACCTGCCAGGCCCATATGCAATCCTGGCTTTACTAACACTTTTAGAAGAAATAATCTCAGATCCAACCCCACAATTTTGAGCTTATTTCAGAGGCAGTGACCCAGGTGGGATTGGAACCTATAAAGGGTCCTCCTATTCATGCCTTAAAATGAAATGTCTCCCAAGTCTTCAGCCTTAACCCTGCCCCCAACCAATTGACATTTCCCGTCTTAAAATGTTGAGGTGAAACCAGGGAAGATACAGAATCTAAATAATAGCAATGGCACATTTTCAGCATCTATTTAAGACCTGGTTCAACGTTTACCTTTCATTCATTTCCAGTTTAAACTGCTGAACTCATCTAAACTAGTTCACAATGTATAAGCAGTAGACACTAATTCATTGTAAGAGATATCCTTTTTCTAAAAAGCCTTAGGGCTTCCCTGGTGGTGCAGTGGTTAAGAATCCGCCTGCCAATGCAAGGGACACGTGTTCGAGCCCTGGTCCCAAGCAACTAAGCCCGTGTGCCACAACTACTGAAGCCCGCACGCATAGAGCCCGTGCTCCGCAACAAGAGAAGCCACCGCAATGAGAAGCACGCGCACCGCACAGAGTAGCCCCCGCTCGCCGCAACTAGAGAAAGCCCACGTGCAGCAACGAAGACCCAACGCAGCCAAAAATAAATAAATAAATAAATTTTTTAAAATAAATAAAAAGGTTTAGATTTTAAAGGGCCAACCATCTTTATAGTCCTGTGAATTTCCAATTAATTTTTACTACAGTGTTATTAAAATCAATAGAATACACTCTGAAGGTCAATAATTTAGAACAGATATGAAAGTCTTATATAATATGCTCCTTCAGAGTTACCTTTCTCTTTGCTTTCCTAATACACAAGAGATACAAGTAGAAATGACATATCTCAAAAGCAAAAGAACCAGATTTAAAACTAACTTGCCTTTAGAAAAACTATATATATACGGCATATTAATCTATATAGACCTCCTCAGTGACATAAGTACACAACGCAGACATTCTACTGTGTGTAGGCAGATACTATAAGGTTAAACGTCTGGCAAACAGGTAACTAAATCATGAGGGGGGGGGCAGAAGTCAGAACATAAAATGGGGAATATGAAGTTCTAAACAGGCCATTCATGCTAATAAAAGAAAATACCTGGAGAATTGGTCAGCTTTTACTTAATAAATAATCAATATGATAGGCATGTTCAAGAGAGACAAAAGTGGATTCTCATCTGAAACTTGACATTGGATCTCTGATTACAAGGACCTGAATCACCAGGTGGTCTAGAATTTTTCCCAAATCTAGGATTAGTGACATGTTGATTAGATTCCTATTAACTAGTCAGAAAGACATACTTTTTACAGGTTTATGTCTTGCTTTCAAAGCTTTGCAACCATGTTCACATACAGTGGAACAGTAATGCTAAAAGGACCCAGCCTCTCCCTCCTGCTGGGGACCACAGGCAGACTCCGCACTCCAAGGATGTAACCTAAGCTTGCACAGATGGCCTAGCTCTTTGCTAATGCACAGGAGCTGGGTTTGTTTTCAGGGTGGGTGCTGCAAAACAAACCCAGGTGTATTTATAGAAGGGAGCAAGACTATGATGGAGGGAAGATGACAGATGATGAAGTTTCTTCTGCATGGTAAAGAAGCCTGTGGAAAGATCTGGACCCCACATTCTGGGGTCCACTTCTTGACTCGCCAACTATCAACTATGTAAAGTTATTAAAGCCCTTTTTGGTCTATTATCTTACGTATAAAATTTAGACAATGCCCCTTGCCTCGGATGATTGTCAGAAAAAGGAAAGTGTATGTAAAATCTGGGACGTGGCAGGCAATCGGTAAATGGCAATCTACTCTCCCATCCTCCGGTTCACCCCGAATTGCCCCTCAAAAATTACAAACATACACTGCAGGGTTAAAACTAAAAAGCCCAAGCTGGTTGGCAGAGAAAGAAACAACCTGGGTGGAAGCTCGCTTATTTACTGGAGAATTTAGCTTAAAATGGATTTAGGATATTGATAAGAGGGGAGATACATGGAAAAAGCATCAGGTATAAGCAACCCCCCCCCCCAACTCCCGCTCCCCGCAAAAAGACATTCCTTTATTTAGTAAGCACGAAACAAACTTCGGAAGATGCGGATATCCTGTGAACCTACTCGGTGGCCTCAATTAAAATCACAGGCGCACGTAGAGCTAAACACGACGCACACCATCCATATGCCGCCTTGTCACTTTCAGATCACGCTATTTTTGCAAAACTGTCCTCAAACCTGAGGCGGCTCCCGCCTCCAAATCCGCCCCAGATGGGTTTGGGAGCCAAGAGCGAGTTGCAGAAGGTATAAGGATGGGAAAGTGGAGAGGTCTGGTCAAATGACTAAAAAACAAGGCGCTGGGTGAGGGGGCAGGGTAAAGCAATGGGGAAGAGACGCGGCCAGTGAGCCAGAAAGACTGCGGCTTCACAATGAAAGGAAGAGACTGCGACAGTCGCCGGCTCCTGGTCCCCGGCGCGGACGGATGGCAAGGCCGGGTGGGGGAGGCCAGAGCGTGGGAAGACAGAAAGGGGGTACGGGATAAAGTGAGAGAGTCATTGGCCAGACAGGGAAGCACCCGAGCAGGTGCAAAGCCCCCAGGTGGGGAGGAACGGGCTCGGCATACTCACGGTGTAGAGTAGGTTGAGCGCGCACAGGCAGTTCTTGGAACACGCGAAGCCCCCGCAAACCATCTTGGAGCCTGCGGTTCCCGGCAACTGCAGGTAAATTCGGCTCCGGCGGAGCCTCCAGGCAGCCTCTTTGTCCTTGCCTTCGGGGCCTGGCCGAGGCGACGCAGAGGCGGGGACGCGGTGGGGAGCCCGGGGTTTGGGCAGGGGCTGCAGTGCGCGGCACACCCGCGGCGGCTTCTACCCACTCTGGAACCTGCGGCCGCAGCAACTGAAGACAGAGCCGGAGCCCGAGCCCCGCCCAGCTCCCCCGCCTCTCCCCGCGTGCTGATTGGTCGCGGGCGGGGAACAAAGGTAGAAATATGCAAATAAATGAGCTCAGCTAGCTGGGATCCGGGAAGGGAGGGGAGGGGAGGGGAAGGGAGGGGAAGGGAGGAGCGGCCCCTAGGAGAGGGGGAAGGGGCGGAGGCCTTGAGGGAGAGTGCCTGAGGCCAGAGTGTGTGGCAGCGACCTCGCCGCGGGTTCCTGGGGAGCAGGTGAGGAGAAGAGGGCGGGACTCCACAGAGATCCACGCTGGCAGGGAGAAAGATGACTGCACCTCTCGGTTCTTGGCCCCAGCGGGTGACGTGGCACCATTTTGAATGAGATTTTAAAATTAAGCACCTGGCCTTGTTTGAATGAAGGAAAAAAGGAAGGAATGAAGCAATAAATGAATAAACGTGAACGATTTAAAAGAGAGAATGAAGTGGGGGAAAATGAAAGGAAGGAAATAAAGTGAAAGAATAAACGGAGAGATGAAATCTCTGCTTTTCTCAGAAAAAAGGTAAGGTATATGGCCCGTAATTGTGACTCGTCAGGTCAGATGTATCCTACAGGGATTTGCAAAAATGCTGATAAACTTTATCATGCATGAAAAAGAAAATCAAGAGGTTTTTTTGTCTTCCAATCTTGCATTTCAGTAAGCGGAGGGTTTTTTTCCCCACAAACAACTGTGAAAAATTTTTAATGACATAGTCGCCACCTCTGTCAATTCATTATCACTTTGAGCGTCTATTATAGAAATGCTTCATGTATCCTCAGATTCCTTACCTATAAATTGGGATATTAACAGTATGTCAAGCGCTCTTTGCAGAGTGCCCGGCACAGTGTAAGGACTCAGCTAGTCCTTAATATATGTCAGCTAATATTAATATATCTAACAGTTTTTGAAAACCTGCTGTGTTCCAAACACTAAGCTAAGCCAGTAAAGGTTTGGTTATTTCATGGTGCCTTCTACCAAAAAAGGTTCTTAGAGAGAAATATTCAGGTACTTATATAAAACCTAAGGGTTCATGCTGAGTAAGTTATGTGATAGCAAATGATACTGTATATGTTAAATAAAATATTGCAGCTGATAAAAATAATTTGTCTGCTTGGAATTGTCTGCTTCCTCTTCTAATCTCTCTTTATCTTCCCAGACCCGACTTCACCAAGAAAGCCACATATTAATTCTTTAACCTTGGTATTCCACATTAACCTTTTGTATACACCCAAATGAGTTCCTTTTTTTCATTTTAATCTGGAAAATGACCCTCAAACACAAATAAAACTTTGTGGCTCAGCTTTCCATTTGAGAAGTCAGAGGCTTATTAAAGAAGAAGAATTAGGGGGGAAATCTATTCTTCCTCTTCTCATTCCCGGATGTCACCATCGTCACTACCACTTCAACATAACTCAACCAACTGTGACAATTCTCTATTTGCTTTCTTCATAATACACTCTACTATCTGCCTGTGGGTTGAATCTCTTACTTTTTCTCATTGGAATGTCCCCTATCAGTCAGGGGCCCAGCAGGAAGGAGGTGGCTCATTTAAATGACTGAGAAGAGTTTAATAAAGGGACTGTTTTGAAAAATATGGACAAGGTTAAAGGAGGCCAACAAAGGATAGTGAAGCAGCTCAGAGCTAGCAAGAGCAGGTAGTTATTATAATTCCCCTTAAGTCTGGGGGGCAATTTAAGGGAGCAGTTACGGAAACCAGGCAAGAGCTAAAGTTGTAGAAGGGTTGTATTAGGAGTTGCGGCCTTTAAGAGAGAAAACCAAGAAAGTACTGCAAATTGGAAAACAAAACACGTGAACATAGTGGGATTCCACCTTAGAATTTGGATGTAGAAATTTGCAGAAGACCATTTGCTCCCACCCTAACAAGAATGAGCTAGAAAAGCTACAAAATCATAGTTTAAAAAAAAAAAAACCTATCAGAAAAAAAAAAAAAAAGGAACAAACAAAAAACAAATTCACAGATACAGAGAACAGATTGGTGGTTACCAGGGAGGAAAGGGGTGGGGAGGTAGGCAAAGTGAGTGAACAGGATCAATTGTATGATGATGGATGATAATGAGACTTTTGGTGATGATCACTTTGTGGTGTATGTGGATGTAGAATTATAATGTACACCAGAAATGTATGAAATGTTATATATCAATTTCACCTCAATTAAAAAAAAAACCTCTCATGGAACTGAGGAACCAAAGACATCTAAAGGAACTAAAATCCAAGAAGTAATAAGACATTCTTAGGAAGAAAAACCCACAGTGCTTTTATCTCTTATGGATTAGCTATAGAAAGAAGACTGCCATAGAGAGGGATAAAGAGAAACTAGCTGATCATTTAACCTTCTTTTAATGTGGGTGTATGGTCTAGTGTGACAGTTTATAATCCAAGGATCAAAAACCGCAGAGTGAGTGTACAACTACTTGCCAACTCTAACCCATGGGCCTTCACATAGTACAAGGATTTGAAGCTCTATAGGCTGTGGTCAGGCAAGAGCGCTCCCTCCCCAGATATCTCAATGGGCACAAACATCCTCAAGTGTGACAGTGGCTAAAAACAGATTAGGACAGGAAAGACGAAGCAATCTGGGTCTTTACCTAATCCAAAGCAGTGGCTGCCAAAGGCTAAGGAATTAGCAGAAGAGAAAAATCTCTTTACAGTATACTGCAAGAGCCCTCCAAAGCTGAGTTAAAACAGCAAGAAAGGGAGAGGACTCATAAGGACATGAGTGAAAGCCAAGGACATGACAGAAGAGCAAAGAACACTCCCCAGCAAAAAAAAAAAGTAACAACCAAGTTGTAAAGCACATCTGAGGCTGAGAATGCTGATGGCTGAACTGTAAAGTACAAAGAGATCTGTATGAGGCCTCCTTCCTATAAAAGGAAACTCTTGATTGTGCTCTCAAAAACATTTGAAGCCAATGCTGAATTGAACCTAACTAAACCTGTAACAAATCCTGACCCATCTCAACTATACTGCAGACTGACTTAGGTACCCATAGTAGCAGCCAGGCAGAATAAAGGATATACCCGTTTCTGCTAGTAAATATTATTTACTTTACTCTCAGTGTTCTTTTATACACACTACCTGACACACAATCAAAAATTATAAAAGACTTGGATGATCAAAAAAATTTGACCTATGGTCAAAAGAAGAAATGGTCAGTAGAAGCAGAACCAGAGATGATCCAGATATTAGAATTATCAGACAGGTCCTGAAAACTCAACATGATTGATGTGTTAAAGGATTTAGTGGAAAACATACAGGAGCATGCAGAGAATTTCAGCAGAAAGATAAAGATTACTGAGGGGAAAATGAAAAACATAATCAGAGATTTTTCAAAATGTGATTTCAGCAGACTGGACACAACAAAAGAAAAAAGTAAACTTGAAGATAAGTCAAAAATTATGCAAACTAAAACACAATGATGAAAAGTGGAAAAATGGATCAGAGCATTTGATACCTGTGAGACAAAAATCCAGTAGTGTGTGTGACTATAGTTCCAGAAGGAAAGGAGAAAGAAAACGGGGCAGAAGAAATATGTAAAGAGAAAATAATGGTCAAGAATTTTCCAAAGTTAGTAAGAGATATCAACGCTCAGATCCAAGGAAGACCACCTCCACCATTCTCTACTAGTCAGGAGAACCCAAGCCTGACAAGTTTCAAAGTGAGGGGAAAGCAGACCCAACTCTTGATGGGAGGGTTACAAGTCACACTGCAAAAGAGCACAGAGGATGCTAGGTACTGTAGTGTATTTTTGGAAAATAAAATCTGCCACAGGTAATGTCCTTTTTCCAAATTATGCTTTGATGTTGCACCTTTGTTGACAAATTGCTGCTTTTGAGTGAGAAAATAATAGGACATTGGACTGTAGTTTTCTCAGAGAATTATATTGGAGACTAAGGTAAGAGTCTGTTTATTTTGTTAAGTGGAAGAGGAAGTTTTATTTTTATAAAAGAAATTTGTCTTTGTCC